>NC_141990.1:168855497-169070497 GCF_049901715.1 Pseudonaja textilis
GGGAGGCTGGTACAGTAACAGCAATCCCACCTGATTCCTTGAGCCCAATCTAAGAAAAAGGGTCTCACAGCCGGGCACTTGTTGACCAGTGCCTCCGGAGGCTACTAGAAATTCTCTGACAACAACAACCACACCTCTTCCCTGGCCCTGAGGTTTAGACTGGTGCCATGCTTGATAACTCACTGGGCACATTTCTCCAAGGGGAACTCCTCCCTCTGGGCCCAGCCAAGTCTCAGTTATATAAGCCAGATCCTCTCCCTCATACCTTTGTTCAGCGTAAGGCTCTCCGAGGGCTTCATCTATGAGGCGTCTGGCTTGATTTAGTAAAAAGTCTTTCCTTTCCCTCTCTTGCCATGGCTCCTCTCTTCCGGGCTGATAGGTAGTGGTGACTCGGGGGGAGGGGGGCTTCTTCAGGATCATCTAGCAGGAGCAAGTCTTCTTGGTCGCTGGCTGGAGTTGACATGATGTTCAGACCCCCCGGAAGAAATTATATTATCTCTCCAGGTGGGCTGGTAGATTGAGATTCAGAATAATGTCAGCTGGTGCTCCGTTCAAAATCCAAGAAAGAAATACTTAGACTCTTGTAATTAGAGAAAAGATGTCTTTTACTGGAAGTCAGGGGTAGCAACAAGAAAATTCTGAATCTGGGGAAATAGGCACGTACATCACATATGTCAAGGGAGTGAAATGTTCCCACCCCCAATAGTTCAAATGGTTCTTCCAATTAAAAGTTGTGAACTACATCATGCGGACACCTCCAGGTGTTGATGATTAGTTGACCTTGGCTTACTCAGATAAAGGGTTGCAGCTGCGCAGAGAAGAGAAAGCTAAGCAGGAATGAGAAGCCGTCCCCAATTTATAAAATATTAGCTAGCACACTTTCAGCTCACGTCCCATACATTTCCCCCTTCCATGCCCCCCATTACTCATGACAGCCAGAAAGAAGCAAAGGAAAGGAGGAAGATCTTAAAGGCTGACATTCGGCCCTCCTAGAAAAAAAGACATTAGTCCTGTAAAAGAGGGAAATATAAAAGGCACGACTTAATAACCAATTAACATAAAAGAGACACGTATCTAAGGTTTATCAGGATAATTAGAACGAAATGCTCTGACAAGCCTAGGGGCTCTAACATCTTTTTCATCGACCCACTCATCCTGGGACAAAGGAAAATGCTTCCAAGCAACCAAATATTGGAGCCGACCCCTGCATCATCGAGAGGCTAGAATTTCTTTAACTTCAAAATGTTGTTCACCGTCAATAAGCAATGGCACAGGAGGGTTGGTCTGGATCGATCTCAGATCGGAAGTATGTTCAGGTTTTAACAAACTAACGTAGAAAACTGGGTGAATTTGTCGAAGGCTTTTAGGTAATTTCAATTGGACTGTCACAGGGTTTACAATTCGTTCAATCAAGAAAGGACCAACATACTTAGGACCCAGTTTCTTTGACTTTTGAGTGGTTTGTAGATATCTGGTGGACAAAAAGACTTTATCACCCACTTAATATCGGTTTTGTGGAGTCCTCTTTTTGTCTGCAAATTTCTTATGAGCCCGATGTGCGTCATCCAATGCTTTACAAGCGACTGGCCAATTAAGCTGGAGTTGTGTTATCCATTCATCTAATGACTGAATACTAGGCCTCTCACAAGGGAGTTCAGGTATGGGTACAAAGTCTTGTCCTGATGCTTGTCCCTTGACCAGGTGAGCCAGCATGTCCTTCATCAGGAGGAGGGAGTACACATTTTCCACGGAAATGGCGTTCAGGTTTCTGTAATCAACACATAAGCAAAAGGAGCCATCTTTTTTTTCATGGAACAGTACTGGGGCTGCTACCCAGGGTTTAGCGGGTTGGATGAAACCATGTTTCAAATTTTTATCGATAAACGACCCCAGCTCCTCTAATTCCCGTGGTGTCATCGAGTACAGCTTCGGTTTTGGGAGTTTCACCCCAGGTAAAAATTCAATACTACAATCTGTTGAACCATCAGGGGCAGCTCATCTGAGGCCTTCTCACTGAATACGTCCTTTAAGTCCCAATATTCCTCCAAAATTTTCTCCTCCCCCTTCAGGTCTTCGGTACCCATGGAAGCTAGATCAATAGGATTCTGGAGTTTTGGTTGAGATCACCCCATCCCTTCCGGCCGCTGGTCAGTACATATACACAATGACCCTCTTCTGCAATTGACGTGGGAGTTCCATTTCCGGAGCCAGGGAAATCCCACTATTAGCAGCTGTTCCATCCCAGGGGCCACAACAAAACACAGAGTCTCTCTATGTTTCCCCATCGTCATTTCTATGGGTTCCGTTATGAAACGTGCAGACCTGCCCCCCCCCACCACTGATCCATCCAATTGGCAAAAGGCTATGGGCATTTTTAAAGTTTTTAGTCTTAGGCCCATCTTCTGTACTACTTCCAGGCTGATCACACACCTTGTGCACCCAGCGTCTAGCAAGGCCGGCATTTCCGCCTTGGCGCCCGATGCAGGAACCATTAACTGCACTGGAATGGTCATAGGGCTCTTGTTTGGACTTACCAATTAGTCATCTTCCGAATCCACCTCACTCTCTTCAGAGGAGGTTGGAGATCCCAGCCTGTCTCCCTTCAGATGGGCGACCTCTACAACCTCCCCCATTGTAAGTGCCGTTTCGCGATGCTTCACTGAGGTTTTTCCGGGTTTTTTTTTTCCTCTTGGTGCCCCCTTTGGTTCCAACTTGGCCCAGCAGTCCGGTGACCTTCCTTCCCACATCAGAAGCAGACAGTAGTCTTGAGTTTTGCTGCCATCCCTCCCGTTTGGGGTTTGGAGGCTTCTTGAGGACGTGTGGGGAGGGCTTGCTCCATCCAGAGCCTCCCCGGTGTCTGTTTCGGGTTAAATCAATTTCCGCCTCTGCTGCCAGCATGTACCACATCTGCAGATCATTGGAGTCTCTTCTGGCAATGCAGTTCTGGTATATATCTTCATTTAACCCATCTTTGAATGCTTCTATCAGGGCTACTTGGGACCAGCCTTGAATATGGCATGACAGCTCTCTAAATTCCTGGGTGTAGTCAGCCACTGATCCCTGCCCCTGATTTATGGTCTTCATCCTAATCCTGGCCTTACATTCCGCCAGTGGGTCCTCAAACCTTGCCCTCAGTGCAGTCATGAACAGGTTATAATTCAACAGCTGGGGAGCATCATCATTATGCAAAGTCACCATCCACTTTGCAGCTGTTCTCTCCAGAGCCCTGGTAACACATCTAACCTTCGCTGCTTCTGAGGAAAAATCCCCTCCATATTCCTCCACATAGCTCCAAACTTGTGCTAGGAAAAATCCCAACTCTTTGGGATCCCCCCATATTTTACTTCCAACAGAGGCAATTTTGGAGTTCTACATCTTCTGGCTATTACTCCTTCCCCTGAGGGCCCCGGGACTGCTGCTTGCTGTTGCACTAGCCCAGGTTGATTTATGGGGATGGCTGCTCTGCTTCTTCTGGCTGGGTCTGCCTCCCCCTCCTCTCCCTCATACCTTTGTTCAGCATAAGGCTCTCCGAGGGCTTCATCTATGAGGCATCTGGCTTGATTTAGTAAAAAGTCTTTCTTTTCCCTCTCTTGCCATGGCTCCTGTCAGTCTGTGCTCCATTCAAAATCCAGGAAAGAAACACTCAGACTCCAATGGTTAGAGCAAAGTTTTCTTTTACTAAATTTTAAAGTGGAAGCTACAGGGAAGATACTGAATCTAAAGAATTTGGTGCGCAGATCACATATACAAAAGGATGGAATTGTTCCCACCCCCCAAAGTCCAAAAGACTCTTCCAATAGAAAGTTCTGAATATGATTATGTGGGCATCTTCAGGTGGTGATGAGGCCTCTGTCCGTTGACCTTGACATATTTTGATAACGCTTCGCAGCTGCGCAAAAGAAAAGAAAACTAGGCAAGGAAATAGAAAGTTAAGGACAAGAATTTATACTCCCCCTCCTCCTTCTTACCCACAGCACAGGAATGTAACACCTCCAGCTTTCTTCCCCTCCAAGTCCCCCCTCCCCCGTTACTAATGACAGCTGAAAGAGAGCAAGAGAAATGAAAGAGAGCAGTGAGCATAGAAGCAGAAAAGGTGTGGAAGAGATCTTGAGGCTGAGATTCGGACCCCCTAGAAAAAGGACATTTGTCCCTGTAAGAGAGAATAACATAAAATACATGTTAACAATTGCATACATTTCTATGGTTTATCAGGATACTTTGTATGAAAGTCTTTGACCAGTTCAGGAGCCCTAATATCTTTCTCATTTACCCACTCGGCATAGGATGGAGGAAAATGTTTCCAAGCTATGAAATATTAGAGACGACCTCTCCATCTCCGAGAGTCTAAAATCTCTTTAATCTCGAAATGTTGTTCACCCTCAATTAGCAATGGTATGGGGGGATCAGTCTGGGTCAGTCTCAATGTAGAGGTATGCTCGGGTTTCAACAAACTAACATGGAAAACAGGATGAATTCTGTCGTATCGGCTGATGCGATCACAAAAGACGCGAGGCAGTGACTGGTTTTAGCTCTTTTATTCAGGTTTTAAAATCTGCCGCCGGCTGGGTATGCGGCAGCTTATACTGAACTGGTGCCGGGCGCCGCTCGGCCAATCGCGGTCGCTTCGGAACGGCCAATCAGTGCCACGCACTCGACCAATCCGGTTGCTGTGCGCTTGTCCAATCAGGGGTGCAGGATTCCAAGAATGCTAATGTCCATACAGAACACCCCTCCCCTCTTGGTTCGGTCCTACGTAACGTAGTCCCGTAAGTAGGCGGGGCTCCGTGCTTGCCTACTGGACCCGCGCAGATTAGTTGTCTCTTGGCTGCCGGCCGGTTCGGTCGGGGTCTGTGTCGCTCTCCGCCTCGTCGATGGAACCGCCTGGAAGGGCGAGTCAGGCCTCTTACTGCAGCTCCCTCCTGGGCTACCCGGGCTGGTCGAGTTGCTGGCTTCGCTGCTCCCGCTCGGGCTTCCCGGGCTGGTTGAGCTGGCTTGGCTGCTCCTTCCAGGCGAGGCTTCGAGCAGGTCGTTCCCTGGTGCTTCGGTAGGTGAGTATTCCTGGTTTCTTTTTTGATGGGTTTGTCTGTTTTGTTCTTTGGGGTTTTCCCTCCCCTCTTGGTTGGTGTTTTGGCATTCCCTCTCTGTTCCTGGTTCTCTGTTTGTGTGTGCTTGCGTGTCGGTTGTATTTCCCGCAGTGGTTCTCGATCTTAGCTGATCAATGTGTCGTTTCCATGCTTGCCCGTCGTTTGTTAGTAGTCAGTACGAGCGGGGACTTGTTACCTGGGTTATCGTTGCCGGTATCCAGAGTGGGTCCCCTGTGAAGTTTTTCGCATAGACCGTGTCTCCTGGTGTGAACGTTCGGTGCTTGCTGGAGGAGTCGGAGGGTTTTTCTGGGTTGTATGTGGGGTGCAGGCGGTCGAGTGGTGATCGCAGTTTTCTTCCCATCAGCAGCTCTTCCGGGCTCTTGTTCGTTGTTGTGTTCGGGGTTATGTGTTGTATGAATAACATCCAGTTGATTTTGTCCTGTATTTCCCCTGTTTCGATTTTTTGAATCGTCTTTTTCGTGAATTGTACCATTTTTTCCACCCTTCCGTTCGCCGCCGGGTGAGCCGGTGCTGTCAATGCATGCCGAATCCCCCGTTCTGCCAGGAATCTTTCGAAGGGTAGCGCGGTGAATTGGGGGCCATTGTCAGATACGATGACATCTGGGAGGCGTGGGTTGCGAATAATTTGCTGAGTTCCTTGATGACGGCTTCTGTGGTGGTTGTTCTCATGTTGCTTACCTCCAGCCAGTTGGAGTAAGCGTCTACAATCACCAGGAACATGTGTCCTTTGGTGGGTCCCGTGAAATCTATGTGAATCCTGGACCATGGCCCTCTGGGGGTTTCCCATTCCAGGATTGGGGCAGCAGGAGGGCTCGGTCTGGATTCTTGGCATTGCTTGCACGATGCCACCCAGGCTTCAATTTCTTTGTCCATCCCTGGCCACCAGGCATGACTTCTGGCCAGGGCTTTTGTTCTAACGATGCCGGGGTGCCCTTCGTGCAGCATGTCCAAGACTCTTTTCTGTAGTTTTTCTGGGATTATGACTCTGTCCCCCCACAGTAAACAGCCCTTTTGTGTGAAGAGTTCTGTTTGGCGGCTCCGGAAGGTTCTGAATTGTTCATCATCGTCTTTTTCCGGCCACCCTTTCTCCACCCATCTTAGAACCCGCGCCAGATGTTTGTCTTTATTTGTTGCCAGGGCAATGTCTGACGCGGTTGGGGGAGGTTGGGTAAAGTCTCTATGCTCAGGGTGGACATGGTGGGTGCTGGGTCAGCGTCCAGGTCGGGCAGCAGCATGTGGCTTAATGCGTCTGCGTGCGGGATTGACTTACCGGGGCGATGGTCCAGCCGGTAATTGTAGGCGGTGAGGAATTCGGA
The DNA here is from genome assembly GCF_049901715.1 of Pseudonaja textilis. Lineage (NCBI taxonomy): Eukaryota > Metazoa > Chordata > Lepidosauria > Squamata > Elapidae > Pseudonaja > Pseudonaja textilis. Next base: position 168,861,919 of record NC_141990.1, read on the forward strand.
CCACCTTGTCATCCTCGGGGATAGGATGTTCGGGGTGGCCCTGTCCCCCGCCAGGATTCCGAGCAGCGGTTTGTGGTCTGTGATGATGGAAAAAGTCCTGCCGTAAAGGTACTCGTGGAATTTCTTTACGGCTGCGATGATTGCCAGGGCCTCCTTGTCCAGCTGGCTGTAATTCCTTTCCGGTTTTGAGAGAATCCTTGAAAAGAAGGCAATGGGTGCTTCTTTTCCATCGGCGAGGGTGTGGCTGAGGATGGCCCCGACGCCGAAAGGGGACGCGTCGCACGTTACAGTTAGGGGTAGTGTCTCGCTGTATTGGATGAGAACAGCGTCCGATGTGAGCAGGTCTTTTGTTCGGTTGAATGCGTCTTCCTCTCACCTTCCCCAGCTCAGGTGGCTGTCTTGTCGAGCAGCCTATGCAGGAAAACATTATAGAAGTTAATCAACCCCAGAAACGCCTGCAATTCGGTTTTATTTCTTGGTCTGGGGGCTTCCTTGATGGCTCTGATTTTTTTTTCTGTTGGGTGAATCCCGTGCTGGTCTAGGAGGTACCCTAGAAACTCGACTCTTTCTGTGCGCAGCTGGCATTTCTCTTTCTTGACTTTTAGCCCTGCGTCTTTGAAACCTTTGAAGCACCTCCCTCAGGCAGCTTTCCAGTTGTTTTTGGTCGGCCGCTGACACCAGCACGTCGTCAAAATAGGGCACTACCCCTTTGATGCCCTGGGGCAGCCTCTCCATTAAACTTTGGAAGACCCCGGGCTACGCTGACTCCAAACTGGAGCCTCTTGCAGCGGAATGCCCGCGGTGGTGACTATGGTTTGCGCTTCTGCGGTTTCCACGTCAACCGGCAGTTGCTGATAAGCTTGTGCCAGGTCGAGTTTGGCGAAAATCTTGCCTCCCCCCAGTGAGTGCAGAAGGTGCTGTACTACCGGGACGGGGTAAGCGCTTTGTTGCAGTGCGCGATTGAGGGTGGCCTTATAGTCACTGCAAATTCTCACTGACCCATCTGGTTTTACTGGGGTGACTATAGGGGTCTCCCACCTGGCATGGTCTGTTGGTTCGAGTACTCCCTGTTCGATGAGCTTATTTAGTTGCTCGTCGATTTTGGGCCTGAGTGCAAAGGGTACTCGCCGGGGTTTGAGGCGGATTGGGGTGATGGCGGGGTCTAGGCTGAAGGTTATCGGGGCCCCTCGGTACTTGCCTAGGCTGCTGTCGAAGACCTCTTGGAAGTCCCGCATGAGCTGCTCCTCCCAGTCCGTCTCGGCGATGTGGTTGGTGCCGGTCACCTCTATTCCCAACGGCGCGAACCATTGCAGTCCCAAGAGGCTGGGGCGGTCCTTCTCTACGACGGTTAGGGGGAGTATCTCAGTGCGCCTCTTAAATGTGACTTTGAAGTGTCCGATTCCTACCACGGGGATGCGGTTCCCCTGGTAGTCCTTGAGGATGAGTTTCTGGCTTTCCAGTTCTCGCTGATGTATGGTTGGCACCAAACGCTTGATTTCCCTCCATGCGACCATGGAGAGGTAGGACCCGGAGTCCACCTCCATTTTGCATGGGCGGTCTTCAATGGCCACCTCCACATGGACCTTTCGGCCATCCCAGTTGGATGAATGGCCGATAATGACCGTCTGGTGGGTTTCTTCTCGTTGTCGGGCCTCGTTGAAACGCCTGTTTCTTCATTCCCGGCTCCACCGGCTCTCGGTGTTTCGGTCTCGGGTCCTCGGGGGGGTGCTGTCTCATCTTCGTGGGCTGCTGTCTCGGTGCCGGGGGCTGTGGTTCCTTTTAAAATGGCACACCTTGGTGATGTGGCCCCGTTTGTCGCAGTGCCGGCATATTGCATCGAAGAACCGGCATTCCAACTGTGGATGATCGCCGCCGCACCCGGCGCACTGGAACCTCGACTTGCAGCTCCGCTGCTCGCGCCGGTCTCGTTCCATCTGTAGCCGGTGGATGTCTTCCTCGTCGTCCTCGGAGTCGGTGGGGGAGTCGAGGTCACCGTGGTGTGTGGAGGTGGTTGTTCGGCGGGTGGTCTCGGTCTGCCTCTCAGGGGTCAGGGTCGTCTCAGCCGTGGCTGGGCGATCCATGGTGCTCCGCTTGCCGCATCCAGGCCACTGATCTCCTGGTCGCTTCCGCTGCGGTTGCCTCGGTGAGGGCGTCAGTGAGGGATATGTCGCCCCTCGCCATGAGCCGGCTCTACAGGACAGGGTCTTTGAGGCCAAGGATGATGCAGTCTCGCAGGGTTCGTCGAGATCGGTGAACCCGCACAGGCCCCCTAGGTCCCGTAGATCAGCCATGAAGTCGCTGATGCTCTCGCCCTCTTTTTGATCCCACCGGTAGAAATTGTGTCGGCGGATGAGGGTGGGCACGGCGGGCGCGTAGTGGCTTCGCAGCAGGGGTTCGAGGTCGGCCCAGTCCATTGCCTTTATGTCGAGGGGTTTGGTGAGGGCCTTCACCATCTTAAACACTGCAGGCCCGCAGTGGGTCAGGAACACGGCCCTTTTTTTCTGCCCATTTGCGTCTTTGAGATTGCTGCTCTCCAAGAACATGAGGAATCTATCGATGTAGAATTCCCAGTCCTCGGCAGCTTGGTTGAAAGGTGCGGGTGGTGCGGTGCCGCTGGCCATGTTGCCTGTTGCTGTTCCGCGTGCCACGTGTGATGTGGGTCTTGCTTCAGAATCCCACCTTCGTCGCCAGAGTCATATCGGCTGATACGATCACAAAAGACGCGAGGCAGTGACTGGTTTTAGCTCTTTTATTCAGGTTTTAAAATCTGCTGCCAGCTGGGTATGCGGCGGCTTATATTGAACTGGTGCCGGGCGCCGCGGCCAATGACAGCCATTCGAATCGCCCGCAATCGGCTCAGCCAATCGCGGTCGCTTCGGAACGGCCAATCAGTGCCGCGCGCTCGACCAATCTGGTTGCTGTGCACTTGTCCAATCAGGGGTGCAGGATTCCAAGAATGCTAATGTCCATACAGAACAAATTCGATGAAGAGTTTTTGGCAGCATCAATTGAACTGTCACAGTGTTCACAATTCGTTCAATTGGGAAAGGACCCACATACTTAGGGCCCAATTTCTTCGACTTCTGAGTGGTCTGTAAGTATTTGGTTGAGAGAAAGACTTTGTCACCTACTTGATAAGAATTCTGTGGAGTTCTCTTTCTGTCCACAAATTTCTTATGAGACTGGTGTGCATCATCCAATGCCTTACGAGCCACCGGCCAGTTGAGTTGAAGTTGAGATATCCATTTGTCCAACGACTGGATGTTGGGTCTTTCCCAAGGAAGCTCAGGTATGGGCACAAAATCTGAGAAGCCCTTCCCAGTTTATACAATATTAGTTAGCAACACTTTCAGCTCACGTCCCATACATTTCCCCCTTCCACCCCTCCCCCCCATTACTCATGACAGCCAGAAAGAAGCAAAGGAAAGGAGGAAGATCTTGAAGGCTGACACTTAGAATACTTCCACTCAATGCATAAACAGCACCCTGCCCAATTGCTCTCACCTACCAAGCAGAGAGCCACTCCTCCCCCCTCAGCTCTCACCTGGGGGAAAGGGACCAACACACTCTCATTCAATTTTCCCCCTGTTGGAAATGACTCCAGATAACAAGAACTTGGATCAGTGAAAACACAGAGATTTTATTTGTAAGCTTAAATCAAAGCATACAAAAGGGAAAAAGCTGTTTACAAAGAGCGGTGGGATCTTAACTGACCTCAACATGAAGTTTGAGCCAAGAACCACACCTTAAGATTTAAAAACATTACATTTTATAGTTTTTCTATCCCGATGCCCCCATGCCCCTCCTACATCAATCCAGTAACCAAAAACAGCTAATCCAAAATGCCTTAAGGAGACCATATTACCTCCTTCAACACCTCCCAATAACCACCCATCACAACCACTCATTACGTATTTTGCCAACATGGCTTTTTCTTATCTTACTTGGCATTAAGGAATGTCCCTTCAGCAGGGCCTCTTTCTAATGGTCCGAGAACAAAGAAATATCTATTTCTAACACCACACTGTTACATGTTTTGTTACATTCAGCAAACCTTCTCTCTAGCCATCTTAGAACAACATAATGATTATATGCATCTCTAACATATTCACCTATGCAAAGTAAAAGTCTGGTTATAACTTAAGTAGATGCTTTGAAAAACAAAATCTAACTTCAATTGATTAAGAAAATCGGGGTGTTTATCTTTTATTATCTCTTCTCCTATTGTCCTCCTAATTGATCACTTTGGTCTTTTGTTATGTCAAATGTGTGTATGAATTGCCTTGACAATTTGAGATACGTACCAATTCCTGGAGGAAATACGGGTGGCATTACTTGATACAGGAGGATGTAATTGATTGCAGGTACATATTTTAACAATGAGCAATAGAAAATATATTTACAGCAGGGTTATATCAAGATAGCAAATGTCTATAGAGCAACTGTCTTCTTAATGCTATAATATACTGTTGAAAGGCTGGACAATGCCTTTCTTTTGAGGATTCGGTTTTCCTGCTGCGAGGGCTCCAGTGCAAGGACACAGACAACTGCTTGGAAGCGGGTTTATTTTTCAGGAAGGCAAGAGATAGCAAGAAGTCTGCGTTCCTGGGGCTAGCCATCTTTGTATAATAAACCCCTGATTTTTATACCTTTTCTCCTTTTGTGTGTGAGTGCTTGTGTTTGTATTTCTTAATGTTTTAAATCCTGTCAGGGGTTGTCTTCCTAATGTTTTCTTATATTTGTTTGGTGGCAATCTCCTGTCTGCTATGGAATTTATTTTGTGTCTTTTGTCTATTTGTTTTGCTGATTTGGCATGACCTTTTGTTTGTAAGGGATTTCTTTTTCTTGTTTCCCTAGCTTTCTTAATTACTTGGCTTTTGTCTAGGGGGCTTCTTTCAATACCTTTTATCAAATCTCTTTTCCTATGCAAGTTTGTTTTATGGCTGGCCTGATGTTCCCTTTGGGCTTTTCCTGCTTGGGTATCACCACTGTCCTCATATGAAGTTCCCTTTCCACAATACCATTCTCTTCACCAACATTTTATTTTTGATTTTTTTTATTTCTCACACCCCAGCCCCAGGATCCCCCCAAGCAACCCTCCCAGGCCCGACCACAGAAAACCCACAAAACCGCAGAAGCAAGACTGCAAAGGATAGCCAGAAAAAATAGCTAGAAAGGCCTGCTATGCTACATTGGAAATGTAGCAGCTTTGTAGTCCTATGGCTCATGAAGTTCATAATTCCAAGTTCTTGTCAGTTAATCTCAGGAAATCCCAACAGCAGCCTGCCACTCTCCACACCATTATTAACCATGAATAGGCCTAGCTGCCAACAAAGGCCAGAGAAGCTTGTCTCTTCTGTCAGCTCTGCCTCCATCAGATGACCCACTCCATCAATTCAGATCTGCAGCTGCTGAATCTTGGGTTTCAGACCAGGGTTTAGCTTCAGACAGGGGAGTCCTGGGGGAGATCAGGGAAGCCACACAATCATAAAATTGTCCACCTCCTCTACTCTGTCTCTTTGTCTCACCTTCCAACTGCCACTTTCTGACCGTTGCACCAGCCCTTGGCCTATCAGTTTCTTCACCTCTCTGTTTCTTCAATAAATTCCAGCCTCACAGTTAGTTTATCAAACTTGTCTCTTTCTTGCCTTTCCCTCTACACACTCTTCCACTTCCACATACCAATCTCTACAATCCAAATTCTTCAAAAACCTCTCTTCACAACACTTCGGAGCACCATCTACAAACACATGCAGCCGCTGTCGCCACCTTTTTAAACAAAAAAAAAACTTTGTTATATTGGCACTAATCCTGTGGAATTGCAAAATCCAGCCAAGCCACTGGTTTTAAATCAGGCTTTTTAAAAAGCCCTCCTTTATGAAAAAATAAAGAGCTCTTGATTAAATATTGATCAACTGATTCACTTTTTCCCTCTTTTTAAAATCTTGCCACTTATTGTCCATTAAACCTAATTTGCTGTAAAACTGAAGAGCATTCCATCTTCTTCTATGGCTTGGATTTATTTATATATGTAAAAGGTTTGAATTGATTATGCAAGTAGCTGATGCATTAATGAGCTTTCCCCAGGCAGCTTAGGCCATGTTAACAAAATGAGTCATGTGGACAGAAGCCAACTGCTCTGGTATCTTAAGAGATATCAAGTCAAGTAGACATTCCCAGGGTCACACTGTTTTGTTTTGTTTTGAAACTGGAATTAATTTTCAGTAATGGAATAAAACTAGGGCAACTTACATCAGGAAATGGGAAAAAAAGTCTTGAATTTGTGGTTAGACTTCTTAGCACTAAGTTACAAAGTTAAGCATCCCCATAGCTTATGTTTATTCTAGAACTGCCTGGTCTCCTCTTTTATAAAGGCTAAACCTTCATTTGAAGGCATCTCCTATTTGAAGAGCTGCCCAGGTGAAGATATTGTAGGAGAAATCTTTGTTAGTTTTCGGTACCCCACCACTCAGAAAAAGTCTGATAGGACAATTTCATACTCAAAAAGTTTTTGCAAACTACAGGTCACTTTGTTAGATCCATGGAGTGGCTAAACTTATGCAGCATTTAATATGGGATTAGCAGAGGTGGTATTCAGCAGGTTCTGACCAGTTCTGGAGAACCAGTAGCGGAAATTTTGAGGAGTCCAGAGAACCAGCAAACGCCACCTCTGATTGGAGATTTTACAATATCCTTCCCCTGCCACACCCACCAAGCCATGCCCACAGAACCGGTAGTAAAAAGAATTGAATCCCACCACTGGGGATTAGATTGAAAAAGATGGGGTGGTTATTCAGGTGACATATGAAATAGATTACTAGTACATTATCAATCAACAATTGCATTGAAAAACGGTATTTATTGGGACTTTCTGAGATTGCCTGAAACATTCTGAGGTGAGGCAGTTCAAGAGGTTCTCACTCAAGAGTGGTGGTGCTAGTTCTTTTGTTCCAGAAGAGCTTTTATGGGATCTTTAATAGACTATTCTGGGAGAATAATATGCTCTGCTATAATTTGTCTTTGTTTTGAGTTCTGATGTCAAACTAGTATCCATTAATTCTTTTGTGCAAACTTTGTCCCTCTTGTCCTATGTAGAATACAATACAGGCAGTCTCATACAGGATGAGATCCATAATACAGGCAGTCTCATACAGAATGAGATCCATTCCTAAGTCTGTCTTTAACTCAGATTTGTATGTACGTCAGGACTTGACATGAATAGACTGCCTATTACTAAAAATGGTAGATGGAGTTCTCCTTCCTTGAGCTGACAAACCATTAAAGCCTCACAATGTTTTCACGAACTGCTAAAAATAGGCTGTATATTTTTAAAAATACCCATCTTCAGTATTTCAGGAAAACATTGTGCAACTTCAGCAGTCCATCAGTTTGAGGAAGGAGAACAACTACAAGTTGTCTGTAAATTTGATGTTCTTAACCAGGGGATTGCCTGTAGAAGAAAAATGTCATGGTTTGTGAATCTGGGGACAACATAGAATTAGAACTAGAATTATTTTTTATTGGCCAAGTGTAATTGGACACACAAGGAATTTGTCTTGGTGCAAATGCTCTCAGTATACATAAAAGAAGAGATACATTCATCAAGAGTGAAGAATCATCAGGTACAACACTTAATAATAGTCATAGGGTACAATAAGCAATCAAATCATACTAGGAAACAGTCAATATAAATCGTAAGGATACAAGTGACAAAGTTACAGTCATACAGTCATAAGTGGGAGGGGAGGGGTGATAAGGAGTGATGAGAAAATTAATAGTAATAGTAGTGCAGAATTGTAAATAGTTGGACAGTATTGAGGGAATTATTTGTTTAGCAGGGAGGTGGCATTCGAGAAAAAAATATTCTTGTGTCTAGTTGTTCTGGTCTATAGTGCTCTATAGTGTCGTTTTGAGGGAAGGAGTTGAAACAGTTTATATCCGGGATGTGAGGGGTCTGTAAATATTTTCACAGTCCTCTTTTTGACTCCTGCAGTATACAGGTCCTCAACTGAAGGCAGGTTGGTAGTAATTGTTTATTCTGCAGTCCTAATTATCCTCTGAAGTCTGTATCTGTGCTGTTGGGTTGCAGAACCAAACCAGACAGAGGTGTAGATGATAGATTCAATAATTCCTCTGTGGAACTGTATCAGCAGCTCCTTGGGCAATTTGAGCTTTCTGAGTTGGTGCAGAAAGAACATACTTTGTTGTGCTTTTTTGATGATGTTTTGATGTTGGTGTCCATTTTAGGTCATGTGATATAATAGAACCTAGAAATTTGAAGGTCTCTACTGTTGATACTGTGTTGTCAGTACTGTAAGAGGTGGTAGTATGGGAGGGTTTCTTCTAAAGTCTACCACCATTTCTACGGTTTTGAGTGTGTTCAGTTCCAGATTGTTCCAGTTATACCACGACATCTTGGGTTGCTAAAGGGTATCTTTCCTATGTTGGCAGCATTGTTATGTCCTGGCATGGCAGTGAGTGGGCAGCAAGCAATTGGAAGACAGGGTGGAGCCCTGCATCTTCCCTTTTAGAAGGGCATGCCAGTGGGGAAGAGCAGCCCAGTTGCCCTGCACAGCAACTGCCATGTCCCTGTGAAGCAGAATGGAAAATTACCAGAAAAAGTATTCTTACAATTAGCAGAAGTTCTCAAGCTTTGCTTAATACAATATTGTGCAAACGACAAAGTTACTGAACCAAAGAACTAGACATGTTGCGATAAACAAGGGTGGGTATGGAAAATAACATGGTGTAAGATAAGAACAAATGACTAATTAGACTTACTTCTCTTTTCTGTCGTACATAGGTTATGGTATAGTTTGATAAAGAAATGCCCCAGGCTAGGCTGAGGCTGTGAGCTGTATAAAAATAACACCTCAGGAAGAGTCTGGGGTTCAGAATTTGCCATGCTAATGCTCTGAACCTTTTGTGCAAATAAACCTGTATTCTCCTACCCTTCGTGGTTTTGTGTCCTGATTTGGAAACAGGATCTTCTGCAACATTTAAGGCAACTCTGCTGGGACACAAGGGGCCCTGAGGCCTGCTGGGGGGTCCACCCCGGGTGCCGGTGTTTCAGTGAGTTGAAGGGAACATCCCAGGCACCATCGGTCCTTTGAATCTGGACTTCCCGATACTGCTGGATTCTGGCAACGGCAGTTGACACCTTGAAGAACCACTGGTGAAGGGTAAGGAGACCAGGACATTTTCCAGCTGGCCAGTGGAGAAGGAACACGCCTGCAGGCAAGTATTGTAAACAGGGATGGAGGAGAGGACTGATCACCCTCTCTTAAGCAAAGGTGGGCGGAATTGTCAGGAATGGTTGAGGTGAGTGGCTACTGTGGTTCCCATTGGTGACTGTGATTGTCCAGCACCATGGACCAGTAGAAAGCGAGTGGTGTCCGCAGTTCCCGCTGGAGACCATGTGCACACGGCTCCCTGGGTCAGATGTGAGTGTGTGGAAATCCCTGGTGTTACCAAGAGAGGAAGGACCCCATACTTTCTTCTAACCCCTCTTCCCAATTGTCTTGTCTGGTGACCTGGGTGGCTCATGGGAAGTGGAGAAAGTGTGCCCCTAACCCCATTGGGGTGTATGCTAAAACACTTTAAGGAAGCATATGAATCTCAGGACTATGGTCTTAAGTGGAGTAGACATAAACTGCAGGTGTTTTGTGAGGGAGAATGGCCAACATTTCAGTAGGGTGGCCAGCCATAGGTACCTCTATAGCAGTACAGGTTCATCAATTAGTATTCCATCCTACATTAGGACACCCAGACCAAGCTCCTTACATAGATGTTCGGCTTGACCTATTAAACCGCCCTCCACCATGGCTTAAAAATTCAAAATACAACAGTGCAGACTCTTAGTGTCACGAGCTTTACCAGTGACCAAGCTAAAGAAGTCCACCCCAGTCATGCCTAGCTGCCCAGAAGAACTACCACCCCCACCCCCATATGTACCCCCTCTTGGCTTAAGAAGGATGTCAGATGAGGGAGAATCCTCTGGGGCATCAGGATTAATAGCCCGGATATCCCTCCTCATGAGAAGCCCCGGGGATCCACTGGTCCCAAAAGATGATTGCTGGAAAAACACGCATGAGTTGTTACCCATATTGCAGACCTGGGATATAAGGCCTCTAAGAAAAAAGCACAGTTGGTTTTAGAAAAGGTCCGATATTTGGGCTATGACATAGAGCAGGGGAAACATACCTTAGGTCACGAACGCAAAGAGGCTATATGTCAGCTCCCAACACCTAACAGGAAAGACTTGAGAGGGTTTTTAGGAGCTGCTGGCTTTTGTTGTATCTGGATCCCCAATTTCAGCCTGATTGCCAAGCCCCTCTATGAAGCTACCAAAGGACAGGATAAGGAGCCGCTACAGTGGGGAACACAGGAAGCAACTAGTTTCTGATTGCTCAAGCAGGCACTGTTGCAAGCCCCCAGTTTAGGCCTCCTGGATTTGGATAAACCATTTCAATTATTTGTAGATACTAAACAGAATGTAGCAGTGGGTGTCCTCACCCAGAAAATAGGAACATGTCATCGCCCTGTTGCTTATCTCTCTAAACAGCTGGATAATGTTGCAAAAGGATGGCCTGTGTGCCTTAAGGCTGTGGCTGGGACTGCTATCTTAACTCAGGAAGCAAGTAAACTGACTTTTGGATGAGAGCTAAACATTTATACTCCCCCTGCCCTTAAAGCATGGGGGAGTATAAAGCATCTGGTTGCTGTCAGGTATGCTCCTCAGAAAGGTGTCTCACTTTCACCATTTATTATGGTGAAATTATATGGCCAGGTCCCCAATCTACCTCATCTAAATATTCAAGATACTGTACAGATTTCTTTTTTTAAAAAAACAAATTTTATTGATTTTCAAAAACAATACACAAACAAACAAAACATAAAACATAAAAACATAAAACATCTTTTCTGAAAGCAGCTTGATCCCGGGTTACATTTCTTCGTACAGACACAAATTCAAACTCATGCTCATTTTATATACCATTCCATATCTTATTACCATCATATAGCTTCTCCCCTCTTTTAACTTTCTTAATTTTATTTTATTTATCTCAGTTCAGATCATTATGCTTATTATTCTTTGTCTGTCCTGTTTCCAGCTATCTATTATCTTTTCCCTTTAAACAAAATTTCTCCTGTACACTGATTGGAGTATGACGCCTTTATCTCTTTCCCCTAAATTTATAACACTTAGTATAGTACATAACTTCCATTTGGATTCTGCTTAGTACATTCTAAAGTTACACACTATATTTTTTTAAAAAGAAAAGATTATAAGTATGTAATATAATTAAAACAACAATCCATACCAATTCAAATCTATCATTAATATTCATTTAAATCTTGAATATTTTACACATTACTTTTCAATTAAATATCATACTTTTATGGGAACACTTATAAACTTTCCATAGTTATTCCCCCCCCCACTTCACTTATATTTTAAAACGTTGTGTCATTAAAATGTTCCCATTCCTTCCTAATTCAATTCTCTCATTTATTTAATTGCCTTCCTTTTATTCACAAAAATTTCACTGAATTACACTGAATATTTTATTTCACTTTTTAATCACATGTTGTTTCCAATTTTCTAACATTATTTCTAATACAAATATAACAATACAATCTTATGTACCTTTGCAGAATCCCTTTTTCAATTAAGTTTTTACCCATTATCTCTAAATAAATCCTGTTTCTTTACATCTTGCTCCACACCATTGAAACTTCTCATCCCGTCCTTCCTCCCTTGCTTCTTCTCCCTGCCCTTTTTACCCCCTTGTCTCTCCACCTCCATTTCCCTCTTCTGTATTCCCCCTTTCTGTTGTTTTCTAACATTATATCCACTTTTGACCTTATTTTTCCCTTTTTTGGTTGTTTTTTTAGATCTTAAAGTCTCCATTTTCTTTTCCTCCTTTTCCCTTTCTTCCCCAAGTAAAGTTACTTGTTCATCAAAGATGGCTTCTTCTTTGTCCCAATCATCTTGTTGCGCAGTTAGTTTCTCATAGGTACAAATTGCCATTTCTAATAATTGAAAAAGAGAGCCAAGAGAGCCCTTCACTTCTTGTTCCTCTTCTTTATATTTTTTGAATTCAATTTTCAGTTCATCCACAAGAGATGCCATTGTAGAAAAAAAAACTTTTTCCCAAACAACCACCCAAATGTTTTTAGTCCTTCAAATATAATTTCCAAAAGTCCCAAAGTCACCAAACAGTCCAAATAAGCTGTTTCTTTTAACACTTTCTTCTTTCTTCACTTTCTCTTCCTGGGGTTACTTCTTTAGTTACAAAATTCCAGTTAAAATGTATCTTTTAGAAGTCTTGTTAGCATTTAATGATTCTTTTAAGTTCTAGGCAATCTCCTCCTGCCTTCCAAATCTTGCTCCTATTCTTTTCCTCTCCCTTCCCACTTACAGCAAAAAAAAATTTTTTAAAGTTCAGAAATCCTTATTATCCCCTTAACATTTAATTATCCAGTTTAGTTACCTATTGATGCCAAAGTGGGTTTTTCCGATTTCTCATTCATTTCTGTTCACTGTCAACGTTAGGAAGGAGAGTGGGAAAAAAAAGAACTTTCCCTTTTAACTTTCATTCACCGCTTGCAAGTCTTTGAGAACAATGTATCTTTTGCAAATTTTAAATTCCAGGGTATCTTAGTTGTTACTTTTTGTCCCGGTCAGCCAAAAACTTTCACTTCTTAACTTCCTCCTGCACTTTCTTTTCCGGCTGAGTGCTTCTTTGAGACTGCCATTTCTGACTGCCGCTCTACCGCCTTCGGAAAAGGGAGTTTAGCCAGCTGGGGAGGAGAGGTGCAATTCCTCTCAACCCTGCCAGATCTCCCCTGTCTTCACCACCTTCTATGGGGTGGCTTAGCCCCGAAGCCTCAATTCCTCTCAACCCTGCCAGATCTCCCCTGTCTTCACCACCTTCTATGGGGTGGCTTAGCCCCGAAGCCCGGTGGCTCAGGGCACTCCAGCGGCGAGCACAGGCAGAAACCGCGCATGATCACAGATTCCTGCCTGCCCCGAAGCGCTGCAAACCGGAACTCAATACTGTACAGATTTCTGATGCAGTTAGAGTGCAACAATTACAAGCTCTCAATACAATAGTCCAAAGATTACAACATGTTTTAGTGACCTCCCCACATAACATACATCCTGGACAGAAGGTCTGGGTTAAAGACTGGAAAAGGGAAGTATTGAGCCCAAAGTGGAAAGGGCTATATACTGTTGTTATTTGTTCTCCCCTTGCTGTTAAGGTGGCTGAAATAAAACTGTGGATTCACTGGTCTCGAGTTAAGTTGGCTGCACCTACCCAGTGGAAAGTCGAATCCCACCCAATTCACACATTGAAGGTAACTCTCTGAAGGACTACGAGGGATATCTCCCCTTCTAGTGACACTCCAGAAGCTGCCCCTCTATGAACGGGAGACAAAGAGAAACAGACCCCTGCAGGTGTTACCCCGGAAGCTAACACCCGATGCACGGGTCCCCCCTGGAAACTTAGATCGCAAGTCAAACATACCTAAGGATTGGAGTTGTTTAGAAAGGGGGGAATTGGTGGTGGTGGGAGACATACCCAATTGCAATATGGAGGCTAATCAAAGGATGCGGGAGACTGCATGCATCTGCAGAGGCCTTATGCCCTCTATCTGGATTGTAACCATCCTGTTAGTAATAAGTATTGTCCTTAACTCCCTGTACTTATATGAGATGCTAGTGGCTAGGAAAGATAATACAAACAAGGAAATACCCCTCGACAAGGATGCAGTTGATGAATGGTATTCACCAGACCCCACTGACCTGGAGGAACCCCAAGACCTGGAGGAGGGCCAGGATAGGAGAAAGGAAATCAGGCCATGTGATATGTGTTTTATGGTACTACCCACAGGAAGACATTTTACTTATAGTGTAATCAGGTTTCCTAATTGTTCCACTACTAATCTCCCTCAGTGTGAGCATGAGGGAACTAGATATTGGCAGTGCATGTACAACAACATCTTCTGCGCACTCCATGGGTACCATTTAGACATGTCCGCATAACCCGAAGTACAATAGGTAATGAAAGTCCACCTAAGGGAAAAGCATTTACAGGATTACCTACATGTGCTCAATACCTAACTACTGAACTACTACATGCCAGGATTGGGAAGCCAGAATCATGTACTCATTTCTATTTACCCTCCTGTGCATATGGTAAAAGGGGGGAATGAAGCAGAATGGAAAATTACCAGAAAAAGTATTCTTACAATTAGCAGAAGTTCTCAAGCTTTGCTTAATACAATATTGTGCAAACGACAAAGTTACTGAACCAAAGAACTAGACATGTTCCAATGGTCCCAACAAGGGTGGGTATGGAAAATAACAGATGGTGTAAGATAAGAACAAATGACTAATTAGACTTACTTCTCTTTTCTGTTGTACGTAGGTATAGCTTGATAAAGAAACACCCCGGGCTAAGCTGAGGCTGTGAGCTGTATAAAAATAACACCTCAGGAAGAGCCTGGGGTTCAGAATTTGCCATGCTAATGCTCTGAACCTTTTGCACAAATAAACCTGTTTTCTCCTACCCTTTGTGGTCTTGTGTCCTGATTTGGAAACAGGATCTGCTGAAACACCTGTACAGCATCTCGGCCTGGCGCCTGAGGCCTCTGCCTGCCCCCATCTGGTGCTCTTTCTGTGTGCTGCCTCTAATATGAAAGTAGAGATCCACCTCCTCAGCTAATTGTCCTGGGCAACAAATCAGTTGGAGCAAGGAGCCATGAGGAAGGAGTGACAGGGGAGGGAAGGCCACAGTAGGTCAGCTGTGTGAAAGGGGCTGGGATGGAGCAGCCAGGGCCAGATGGCTGTGGGCAATTGTTCTATTACTTACTCCCAGAGCCTAATTTGCTCCTCCAAATATCAGAATAACTAACAAAGCATTCAGATTCAGAAGGCTTATTGGGATTTGGACAAATCACTCCTTCTTTTTATACAAAGAATAATTTCATGTACACACTTCTACCTAAATTCCTATCCCATCCCATCCTTTCAATCATTGGAATTGCTTGAATGTTGGATGTCGGATATTGATCTTTAGCTGCTGTAAGCCCATCCTATTTATGCCTAATTCCTGACTAGATGGCATAAATAGGTAAAATGTTTGCTGTCTTGAATCAAAGTGAAGTAGGTGGATTGAGCAGACGATTTCATGCACCATTAACATTGGCATGGAGGACAAAATAAAGGAATTGGGGACTATATAAGAATTATGTGAGGTTCTTGCAAGAGACATCTTCCCAGTGGAATGTGCTCAACAGAAAATGCCATTTGGTTTTGGAAACTAAAAGGTTTCAAGTTAATGGTTGAATATGTGTCTCATCATGGGTTTAGGAAAAAATGTGGGGGGGAGGAAGAGAGAGAAAATAATCAGGTCTGTTATTGTGTGCATGAGCAAATAATTCAGAAGTGTCTGAGAAAGATTAGAAATCTACCTCAGAAGACTGGGCAGTAGAACTTGAGAAAGGTTGGAGAGGTCCAATTTCAGTTTCTGCAGAAGCTGCCTTCTTGCATTCTTGCTATAATACATTGTTTTTTCCATGTAGTTGTGGCTTCTCTGAAATCCATCCAGTATTTTTGTTCTGGATGAATAGTAGGCAGGAACAGTGCCTCAGATAAGTGAACTTCCAGCTCTTCAAAGGCCAAATCCTTGGAATTTGTCCTATACAGAAGAGTTTTTTTAATTATATAAATTGCAAATCTCTATCTCTGAATTTCCCCATCCACTCTTGTGACCCAACTCCCTACAAATAAAGATAGGACAAAGGCTCTCTGTCATGTGACATCAGGTTTTATAATTTCAAATATACGCTGCCCATACAAAACAATTATGGTAGCCTGGGTTTTAGAATAGCCACACCACAATGATATATTATAAGAACCATTGAAAATAATGTGTCCCTCATCAGTGAGCATTCACATATATATCTATAATATATCTATACCCATAAACATTATATATAGTCTCTCTGTGCATATATACATAAATAATAAATTGCTTTCAATATCATTATTGTGTATTTTCTATTTTTGTTTTACCCATAATTACTACAATATTATCTTATTTTAAAGATAATATTTTATATTAAAAAAAAGCAATGTGGGCAGCTGAAATGCACAATGTAAGACAGAGAAATCTCTGCTCCACTATCTGTGCAGTTTATCTTTTTCATATATCATTGAACATTTAAATAACATCAAGTATTTGATGTGTGTATTTGTGTGTATACACAAATGCATGTACGTGTGCATTGCTTGTGTCTGTATGACCAAGGTCCACAATTTTGAATCAACACTTACCATACACCAGCCATTTAGTTGTTTGGTTGTTTGGTTGGTTAGCTGGTTATTTGGCTGAATGTTGGAATAGGTTCCAGTTCCAATTTTTCCCAGTCCAATAGGCAGTAGAGAGTGGAGATAGAAAGAAAAAACTGGGCACAGATACTTTGTGGCTGTACAGGGAAATGCTTTTCTTTCTTTAGTCTACACCATAAGCATTAACTCACTCAGCATGGTGTATCAAGCTTATCTGATTCTTACTGAAAGGGTGTTCTTGACTGAGAAGGTTCTTAACTTTTCCCTTTTAAAGTTGTCAAAGGCTAGAAAGTCAAATATGTCAAGCAATAATGCCTAGGAGGGAGTTTGTGATATGAATAGATGTGAAGAGTTTACAAGTATCTCAGTGACTGCTTGTAAGCTTTAAGATGACTTCAGGCTAACTTCTTTAGGCATCCGATCACATCGCTGAAATTCTTCAGGTAAAACTCCAAGGCCATACAGGTGAAATAGTGACTGCATTGGGGAGAGGGGAAATTGATGCAGCTCCTTTTTCTTGACCAATCTCATTCCTAATGGTGCCACATGGATTTTTATCTTTTTTCGTCAGAAAGGGGAAAAAATAGAAAGGCAGGAAATGGGACCAAAGAGGCAGTTTCCCAATCTCCTACAGGAACTGAAACATGTACTGCCATCATAACAAAGTGAGTGAATTGACATGTAGAAGAACAGTAAGTCAGCAAGACTGGGCAAAAGGCTTATTCAGTTTAATAGTACAATATTTTGTTATGACTCCCCTTCGAAATTCAAACGAACAAGCAGAAAGCAGCTGTTTCACAATTAAATCAAACGGAAATAAGTCTTATTAGATAATGGCTGGCAGAAACCACAGCATAAATCTTACTCTGTCTGGCAAACCAGTCCTGGCAATAAATCCTCAGCCTCAGAGCTCTCTCAGCCTCAGAGCTCACTCAAATAGTCATTTTGTTTCTGGCGAAATGCACCAGCCCAGCTGTGTCCTTTTATACTCATTAAGGCAACGTGCTAATTTACTGACTTGCTCTTCTCATTTGCTCCAGCTGATTTTGCCTTTTCAACCGTCTTCTACTTTTTACATTTAACCACAAATTTTCCAAGTTCTCATCTCCACTAGAAGACTCTCTCAAAACTTCCCTGTCAGCCATTCCCGGCTGTTCATCAGATAAAGAACCAGAGGAGATCAAAGGTCCTGACAATTCTAATACATCAGGTCTGTCGTCCTTTGTCACGTCCATCTCCTCATCCTGGTTATCAGTCCAATCAGTAAGCCAGGCTGGTTCAAATTGTTCTGACGTAACCTCTTCACTTGAACTCATATCAATCACAGGAGCTGAATCCAAGCCCGGAGCCACAACAATATTTCTTTTGCAATTAGTAAACATGTTGGAGAGCAAAATTAGTTGCAACAACTAAGAACAAGGACAGGAAAACAAACAATCCAGATACCTCCTAAATAACACTGATTACATTGGGTGGCCTTGACCTTCTTTCTTGAGTGAAATTGAGGTTATCTACCTTAAAATCTAATCTATGCTATGTCCTGCAGTAATGGAAAACAGGAAGAGAAAAAAGGCATATTTATTTTTTCTTCTACTTTATGTTGTAAAAGAGTTTCACTGTTAGCCATTGGATAACAGTGGCAGGAATTTTAAAAAAAGATTGAGGGGGGAAAAAACAGGAGGAGACAGTTTAGCCATTTTTTTAAAATGAAAAATGCCCAAGAGCTTTCCTTAGGATTTTACGAAATCCCCTGGAAATCAAAGAAAAAGAGTTCCCAGACTTTCAGCATGAAAACACAGATGAGAAAACAGGAAGGCATATTTTAATGATCTGCCTTAGGCAGAATCTTCAGAATCCCCCAAATAATGGGCAGAATCTCCATTAAAGTAGGGATTTTATATTAATCGGGTAAGAAAAAAGTTGTACTCTACATATCTTAGTTCATATGTTATATATGTTGGTCCACAAAAGTGGACACAAGTATTTTAAATTCCATAAATAAATTGGCAAAGAGACAAATGCAAGAGCCATAACAATCCATTCAGATTCTCCCCTTCTTGATCCTTTTTAGAAACCTTTGAAAGGAATAACCATTTTTTAAAGAAATTCATGGATAGCTTTTTTTTTCTTGGCCCATCCTTGAGATTTCTTTCTAGGGGAGAAAAAATAGAAGAAAAGAGAAAGAATAAAGAAAGTGGTGTCTTCACATTTTCTTGAACTACTGTAAGTATGCTGGAGCTTTATGAAGGAAAATAGCACAAATGCCAATGAATAGTATCTTTTATAAAAATGAATTTATTTGGGAGCAATGATTTACAAAAATGTGGTTGCTGAGATGGTATTTAACCTTCTTGCACTGATATTTATATGGATAATGATAGGCTTGCCCTTTCACTGTGCAGCTATTACTCATAATTATGTCATTCCCTGAGGTCTGGGAGAGAGAGAGAGAGACAGAGAGAGGGAGGGAGGGAGGGAGGGAGAGAGAGAGAGAGAGAGAGAGCATGACTGACAGCACTCCGAGGTTAGATCGGATCTCTCTCTCTCTCTCTCTCTCTCTCTCTCTCTCTCCAACATCAGCAAGCCACCACCAGTCAAAATTCATATTAGTGGTCCACGAGATTTAAAATTATGAGTTTGGTGGTCCCTGAGGTCCAAAAGGTTGGCGACCCCTGGTTTAGAGTATACTGGGGGGGGGATTTCACACCACTCATTTGTCACTGTAAAAATACCCATTTGTCACTGTAAAAATACACTGTAAAAATTTTCAGAAGAAAAATTGCAGACATTGAGAGAAATGTCCTTGTCGAAAAAAGAGCTTGCATTCTGCATAAACCCTCCAGGCAACTTGTCAAAAGAAAATATGCAACACTAAGAGGCAACATCATTCCCCACCTGGCACAGAATTATCTGGGTAACACCCAATCCTTTTTCTCAAATGTACAATAACTCCCCTCCCCACCTTAAGAGACCTAAGCTGCTCCTTTTTCTTCTATTATTTTAAAGATCGGGGTGTGGAGAGTAGAGAAAAGCAGAAACTCAGCCTAGCCTGCACCCTTTCCTTCCTTTCCCAAGAATGTATATGGAATGTATATGAGGTTACTTTTTTTAAAAAAAAAAGCATTACAAGCAATTCCTCCAAATTCCAAAAAGAACATTTGGGAGCAGGAAACACACCAGGCATCTCCAGGGGATGGGGATTGGGTGGGACCAACAAGGAAAGCAAGATTTGTTCTTTTGTATATGTGCTGTGATGCGAGATATAGTACTTACATCATCATATTGGAATGTTGCTTTGGTTATTTGACAAAAGCATTAGACATTGTGGATGCCTCGGCTCTTATTTCTTCCTTACCTTGAGATATTGGCTTAATCATCTCATCCCCCAATTAAATCCAAGGCTGTTAAAGTCATCTTTACTTGTTCTGGTGTTAACATAAATTGTGTCTTTTAAGCAGACAACAAGCTGTGGCAATTTTGCCATGGGTACAATTTGGCACGCTTTGACAACCATCATTGGGTTCTGACATTGTGCCCATGGCAGAATAGGGATTGTCAGTAAAGGACAGCTAATTTTTGCTATTGGCTCAAGGGCTAATTTGACTACCAGGAAGAGTCACTTGAGGAAGGGAGGAAATGATGCTTATGGATTCCTGCTTGCCTTCAGACACCATGTAGAGCAGGGGTCCCCAACTACTGGGCTCCGGACCAGTACTGGTCTGTGGAACATTTTCTACCGGGCCGCCGGTTTGCTGGGTGCCACCATCTTGTTTTGATGAGAAAGTGCTTCCGGGTGAGCTTTTCCGGTTGGAAAGCAGCATTTGGGTCCTGAAGGAATCCTCGCGCCTTAGTTTCATCAAGTGGGGGGGCTTCGAATGCAACTAAGGCACGAGGATTCTTTCAGCACCCAAGGCAAGGCGAGACGAGCAACTGTCCCGAAGCCGCCCTGAAGCCCATCAACAAAGGTACAAAGGAGGAGTTGAAGGTGGCAGGGAGAAGTGGGGGACGGTTGGCTGGCCGGTCGCACGGCTCGCCTTGCCTTGTCATGCGTGCTGATACCAGTACCGGGCCATGGATCATTTTGTGATGCCGGTACTGGGCCCTGGCACAAAAAAGGTTGGGGCCCACTGATGTAGAGGATCCTGATCTGGCTATTATATTCACCCCCCAAATGAATATTACAGTCCATAGTATAATCTAAAGAAGTAGATCTGAGTGAGAGGGAAAAAATGAAACTATTCTCTAGGGATAGAAAATCCCCAGATGAATGTGAAAATTGATGAACTTCCATCTATGAACTGAGGACCTCTATGATCTCACAACATTGGCCAATTTACTTCTGGGCTCAGTGTGAAATAAAGGTGTGGATAATTGTGTGCAAG
Organism: Pseudonaja textilis; assembly: GCF_049901715.1. NCBI lineage: Eukaryota > Metazoa > Chordata > Lepidosauria > Squamata > Elapidae > Pseudonaja > Pseudonaja textilis. Next base: position 168,882,664 of record NC_141990.1, read on the forward strand.
CAATCTATTTTATTCCCTTTGTGTACAGAATTGGAGAATGACAGGATTTTTGATCCCCCAAACTCTTTTAGTTCAAAGTGGAGCAGTGAACTTTTGCTACTTGTTTACAGCAGTTTGAGGTTGTTAGTTTTTGGTAATTTTCAAACTGGTTTTAAGGGAGTGGAAGCTGGGAACTATGGAAGGGCCTTAAGATGATTGTTGATATTACAATTACAATAGGAAATATGTGAAGAACCTTGTTTTTTTTAAACCAAAGTATTAACTGTAACTAGGCTTTTGAAATTTTAAGATAATGACTTAAAAATGAGATCAAACTATCAATTATCAATTAATATTTGGGGGCACAACTGCCCCAAATCAGTCTGACTGGACTCCAGTTTGCCTTTCAAACTGTATACAAATACCAATTAGAAAAATTCAGAATTGTATTAACATAGATAAAGGAAGGACATGAACAGACAATAGTTACCATAGGTTATTGGAGTCTGAAACTAACTGATAAGGACATGGAGAATCCTTCAGATTGGACCATCAAATATTGAGAAATTTGTTAGAAATAAAAGTCAGTATTGCCAAAAACTGAGATGGGAACCAAATATGAAGATTATGTGAGAAGGCTTTTTACAATCTGGTTAAAGCACCATGTGAGGAATAAAACATGGCCCAAGCCTTTCATGGATCAGTACTGAAATGGCGAAGGCCTTTTTAGGGACTGACTTGACATTCAGAAACAGTACCACAAATTAGGAAAAAATGTGGTTGGTGTACCTGAGCTATGAAGTTGTGAAGTGGATTGTATAGGTCAGAATTGGTTATGTTTTTTGTAGTGAAGAGACACATTTTTTCTAATTTTTTGACAGGTTGCCCATCCATGATCCAGAGTTTTTTTTCTTGGGAGAAGCTGTTGTAAAATTGTATTTTAATTTTGTTTCTATCAAGGATTTTTATTCATCTGGTCACTTTTACTAAAGTTGAAAAATAGCCATTATAAGGCTGCTTTATTCCGAGGAATTGACTGAAAATAAGATGACAGAGACAAAAATTGAATTCTTTACTTTACTTATGAATAAAATGCAGAGATACAAATAGAGAATATTTGGCTTGGTGCAAATTCATTGAAAAGGATACTAGGGTTGTAAGCAATTGCAAATTTTGAATTGGTATATGAAGTAGCTATTAAAAGGCAAATATAATTCCTAACCTGCTTTTCAGCTCTGTTCTCAGGGAGAAAGTGGGAGGGAGGGAGGGAGGGAGGGAGGGAAAGAGAGGTGGAGGGAGAGATGGTGTTCTGCGATCCCACTTGATCGGTAGGAAAACATGGTGGGAGATTTTCCTGTAGATTTTGGGGGGAATTTTCCCAGGATCTCTGTCTGCAGGCACCCTGGGAAAATCCCCCCAAAAGTCTGCAGGAAAATTCCCCACCACGTTTTCCTACCGATCATTCTTTACCATCTCCAGCTCCGTTCTCAGGAGGTGGGGAAAGAGAGACACTTTTGGCTTCATGCAGGGAAAGCAGCAGAAGCAGCAGAAGTCTTTCTTTCACTCCCCCAAACTCCACCAGAAATGAAACTTCTAAGAGCACAGCCTCTTAGAGCAGGATGCCTTGCAGGGTCCCAAAGACAGAGTTTGGGGGACAGAAAGACTTTTGCTGCTTTCCTTGCGTGCAGCCAAAAACAGAAGAAAGAAGCGGGAAGAAGCAGCCTGCTGGCCAGGCAAGGCGCATGGGGCAAGTGGGGTAAGTTCCCCCCTCTGCCCTTTCCCCCTCCCCTCACGACCTTGTGTTGTTCACAATGCAAGCGACACAAGCCCTGTGTTCCCATGGGCCATGTGGGCAGCGCAGCCTTGTGTTCCCATGCAGCCTGGATTAATTACTTTGGGGGGTGTTTTGGGGGTGACATTTCTCTGCGGACCACCAAAATCTTTGGCTACTCTGATGCCAGAAGGAAGCTAACATCCACACAAATATTCTTTCCCAGGACTGTATTTTTCAGTAGAAAAAAAAGAAACCTTTCTGCTATCTGGATTGTTGTCCTTATGGTCTGACAGCAAGCAAGCATTTGGGGTGTACCTGGGATAAAAATGCACTCCAGGCTCACTAGTAGGATTTCCAGAACATTGCATGATGATGGAACAGCTAAAAGAAATAGGCAAGGTGGGTCTTCTCCAGGAAGTAAACACGGATCTCTCTCCCTCCCTCCCTCCCTCACCTCTGTACATCAATGAAACATGAGGACATGACTTTTCCATCAAATATATGAGCAAGAGGGTTCTCTTCCTCCATAGTTGAAACTGTTGCAGTTGTACAATGTGTCGAGTCTTCCTGACAAACACATGATGATCTGGACAGCTTTCAGTAGACAAATATTGCATTACCTTTTCCCAAAAGAAAAACACCTATATGTGTTTACTGCAAAATAAAATGAGCACCTCCTAATAGAAGTGGACAACAAGAGTGATTTGAACAAGAACTCTTAAGCCTTTGTATTACTTGGCTAACACAATATCAGAAAGACATGACGTCCACTAAGTGGCTAGAAGCCAAGACTGAAAGGCTGTTTTGTTTGAGAAGAACATCTCAAGGTTGTTGTTTTTTTTGCTTCCCTACTCTTGTACTTTTGCTAGTAGGTCCTAAAATAATTTAATTCAGACTTGGATGGAGTCAAATGCTATTTCCTTCAGTCTTATTTGTTCCACATGTGAAATCCAGCAATTTAAATACCTCATATCCTTTCATAACTGAGGCAAAAAGAAAAATAGCCAGGAGTTGCTGATTGAATCCATACTTCTACAGTTTTCCAACTATTTCATGTGATAACATTTTTTAAAAAATGAAGAAAAAGGTTACAATAATGAGTAATTTTTGCATAAGAGGTGGTTTAGGATATTTAGATAGCTATAAATATCTGGAGTTAAATATAAAAAAATAAAATATTGATCTATTTCTATTGGTAGATAAATCATGAGTGTGATAGAAAACTAATATTTTGAAGAAGACACAGGCAAAATTGATTTTAAAGTATAGCCAAGGATGGGATTCAGAATGAACATAATTCTGGTTCTAATCTTGAGAACTGTGATAGGATAAAGATTCCCAATAAATTTCATAATCAGTAAAAACTATGGGTGGAGATTGCTTAGTAATTCTGCTGAACATTAAAAAGCTGCCGCTTTTCAGAAAAGCCAAACATAGCCATCATTTATGGCTGTGCCCAGAAAATTTCCATAATATATTTTCAGCTAAAATCAAGAGGCAATCTAATATATGAATTGCTTATTTTTCATATTTCATCTGCTGCAGTGCTAATGTAGTCCCAGTATTGAATCTATTGCAGTGTTAATGTATTCCAGATATTGGAATTTATGACAAATTTGGAATATTTTTCTATTTGTTTTACTGAGAAGAATGCACCAATACAAGTAGGGAAAATATTTGGGAAAGACCTTTTGATATGATAAAACCAAAAGGTGATAGACAAACAACAATGACTATATAGAACAAGGAAGTAGTTCATTTTTGCAATGTCTACCTGATCATTAAGAACATCTTGATGATAGATTTGTCCACATAGGAACACAAGTAGATCATCATACAATCCCTACATCATTTCAGCTTAAGATTCAGAGAGTATTGGGAAGGAACAATGGCAACCCTGTGATATAAGTTGGGCTTAAAGTCATCCAGCTGGCTTTCACGGCTAAGGAGAGACTTGAACTCATGGTCTCCTGCTTTATAGCCTGGAATCTTAACCACTAGACCAAACTGGCTCTCTTTATTTTATTTTAGAAACTAAATGCAATCTGCCTTTGTTCAAAGAATCAATATGAAAAATTTTTGATTGGCGATATGTTCACAAAAATGGACATATACATCTTATCTTGATCTAAATAAGCCATATTTAAGAATCAGAATTATCTATCAAGCTATATGTCATATTTCATCTACTTGTGAAATGAATTTAATATTTCTTCTGATATTTTATTGCCACTAGAAAGATCATCAACATAGTAGTGCTGTAATGAAACAATTATACTACTAGTAATTAAAATAGTAATAATGAGAACGATGTTTTCAATGTATATATGTATATTTTATATACATCCTCTCAAAGAGCAGTACTCAGTACAAAAAAACATATCATTGCTTCACAATTGAAGGTAGTGAGATTGCTTTAAAAAAAAACATGAAGCCCAAATGACTTAATTTCAAATGTTTAATTTGTAGTCCAGAGTCTATCTCAACTATTTAGACATGCGAACAGGATGAAACAGTAAAGTATGTTCCAAAGTGTCTTTGCTCTCAGCATATAACAGGGCTGCCATATTCTACAAAACTGCCGAAACCCATTTTTGTTGAAATGTGTATCATTCGCAAAAATTGCAATTTATGTATTAGTGTCAGGCATCAAAAGACAAACAATACAAGTGGAGTTTACATCATGACATTATTATGTGTGTCATCATTCTGAGGGCATCTCGGTTTCTGCAGATGTCTATGGGATTATTGTTGATGATGACAAAAGAAGAAATGAATAATAGAGTTTAAGAGAAAAAGAGAGGAGAAAAGGGAGCAGGGGGAAAAAAGGAAAAATGGGGAGAGGAGGAAACTAGATCCTCTTGGAGGGATGATTAGACAGGAAGGATACTCCTAGTCTGAAAGGCAGAAGATTCCTGGCCTAAGGGAAACCATTGTTCCAGTATCTATTGACAAGGAAAGATGCAAGTCTCCCTGGTTTCTCCTTTATTGGAGGCTGAAGTCATCTCTCAGAAGATGAGATTTCAGGGACAGCTGAAATTCTGAAAATATTCTTCATTTTTACAATATCTCCCATCAGCTCCATGCCTCCTCTCCCCTCTACTCCCAAAGCCAGTACCTAAGCAAAAATAACTGCTTAACTGTAGTCATGCAATAAAAATACAAATGTTCAATTCAAGGGAACAGAATCGTATGAGGCCATTTTATGTCGTGATTGTCTAGTTTTATTTGTTTCCAGTAAAATATGTCCTAGTCATCAAGGCAATGAATATGCTTCTTTTTATTACACTGATAAGCAAATTTGAATACATGAGCTTCCAAGCATGAAGTAATGCTCTCACCAGGTGTTGACAATCCAAGCGGAAATGTACATTTCTCTCTTTGAGTAGAAAAAGGGCACATTTTAATGGTTTCTCCTCCCTCCCCCCTTGCTCCCTTTTTACCAGGTAACTTATCTTCCCTGAATGTAGGTTCTTCTGTTAGAGAACAGTACATACCATTATATGTTCTGCTCAGTAAAGTTCTTGTAAATCCCTCTTCTCTGCCAAAGAAAACAGACTGATGCCTAGTGTTAAGTTCGGGAAATGAGAGGCTGAACCAGGGCATGGATGCAACAAATACTTTATTAGAATAATAAAGGACTGACCGTGCTTGCCAAGCCTGGAACTGGCTCGCAGCGATCAGCAACTGGTTGGACCCCGCAGCCTGCTTTTATAGCTGGCTGCTGGGGAGAACCAACCAATGAGCGAGGGGGCAGCCGCCCCCGCAGCGCGAACGGACCTGAGTGGGAACTCCTTAGAGTTCCAGGGACATAACACCCCTTCCCCCCAGATGCGAACATGCGTAGTCTTTAAGGTAGGCTGGAGGTTTATGCTGGCGCCCAGAACGGCGCAACTCTGGTGGGTTGTCTGTCAGTTCAGAGTCTGTAGGGGAAGGCTGGATCGGTAGGGAGTCATGAACGCGTCCCCCGGTCCGGGTTGGCTCGGGACTCGTAGGGCTGGTCACTGGGGATGTGCTCCCGTTGACTGGTTCGGATTGGTCAGCCATCTGGAAGTCGCTGTCCGTGTTCGGATTTCCTGGATCGGCTGCTGGTGTAAGCAGGTCACCGGAATTGGTGCTGATGTGGGGTTGATGCTGTGGCCTCACCCCGGTCTGTAATTCTGAGTCACTGCCGACGAGAGTGCTGTGGTGCCTCCGCAGCTGGTCCAGGTGCCTTCTCCAGACTCGGCCGTCCTCCAGTCTGACCCGATATGACCTGGGTCTGGTGATGGCCACGATCTCGCCCGGGATCCACAGAGGGTCTCCAGCGAAGTTCCTCGCGAACACGGGTCCCTGTAAGACAAAATGCCTAACCCCCGATGTGGAAGCGAGGGGAGAGTCAGGGCAGTAATGTGGGTGAAGCCTGTCCAATACAGTCCGCAGGCGTCTGCCCATCAGGAGCTCAGCTGGGGACTTATTAGTGACTGTGCACGGGGTTGAGTGCTGGCTCATCAAGAAACGGGAGAGTTTGTGGTGCCAGTCTTCCTTGTTGAACCTAGCTAGAGCTTCTTTAGTGGTCCTAACGGCTCTTTCAGCCAATCCGTTACTGGCAGGATGAAAGGGGGCCGTGAAGATGTGGTGGATGCCCAGGTTGGCAGCGAAATGGCTGAACTCGGCTGATGCGAACTGGGGCCATTGTCGGAAACAATAGAGTCTGGAAGCCCGTGTGTTACAAACAGGCGAGTTAATACCTTGGTGATCGCTTGTGTGGTGGTTGTGGATAGTTGTGCCACATCAATCCACTTAGAGTAGGAGTCCACGATCACCAGGAACATTTTTCCGTGCAACGGGCCGGCTAGGTCGATGTGAATTCTGGACCACGGAGCGCTGGCGCTTTCCCACTTAGTGGGGGTGGCGATTGGAGGGGCTGGACGGGATTCCTGGCAGGGATGGCAGGAGCTTACCCATCTGATGATGTCTTCGTCGAGGCCCGGCCACCATACGTAGCTGCGTGCTAATGCCTTCATTCTGACGATGCCAGGGTGCCCCTCGTGCAACGCCTCCAGAACTCAGGTACGCAGTGAGGTCGGGATGACCACTCGTGTGCCCCACAGCAAACAGCCCTGCAAACTGGATAATTCCTGTAGGCGGGTCTTGAAAGGTGTAAATTTGGTTTCAACATCACCGCCCGGCCACCCCCTCCTCACCCAGTCCAGTACCTGGGCGATCGTTGTGTCGGTCTTGGATTTGGCCGCAATGTCAAGGGCAGTGATGGGGAGGTCCAATTGGGTGACCTCAAAGATAGCATGGACCGGTGCAGGGTCTTCAGCTGGAGCCGGCAGGGGGTAGCGGCTGAGGGCGTCTGCGTGGGACAATGTTTTACCTGGACGGTGTGTGAGTCTATACGAGTATGCCGCTAGGAAAAGAGTCCATCTCGTCATTCTAGGAGACAGGACTTGAGGGGTCTGTTTGTCCCCAGCTAGTAGACCCAGGAGAGGCTTATGATCCGTGACCAGCTCGAAAAAGTGGCCGAAGAGAAATTCGTGAAATTTCTTCACTGCTGCGACAGCTGCTAGAGCTTCCTTATCGATTTGGCTATAATTGCGCTCTGTCGCAGAGAGCGTCCTGGAAAAAAAAAGCGATGGGAGCCTCGGAGCCATTGGGGAGCCTGTGGCTTAACACTGCCCCAATTCCAAAAGGGGATGCGTCTGCTGCTAGCACTAATGGAAGGTTGGGGTCGAACTGAATAAGGACCGCCTCTGACGTGAGTAGTGATTTGACTCTGCGAAAAGCGGAGTCTTCTTTGTGACCCCAGTGCCAAGGCGATTTTTTATCCAACAGTCTGTGCAGGGGTTCTGCCACTGAAGCTTTATGGGGCAGGAAGGATGCGTAAAAATTCAATAGCCCCAAGAAGGCCTGCAGTTCCGCTTTGGAGGTTGGAGTGGGTGCCTCGTGAATTGCCTTAACCTTGGACTCCAGGGGGTGAATGCCTGAGGCGTCAATTTTATAACCCAGAAAGTCCACCTGTCTAGTGGCAATGGCACATTTTTCTTTTTTTAATTTGAGGCCATGCTGTCTGAACCTCTCTAACACTGCTCGAACTCTCTGGAAGAGTTGGGGTCTGTCCCTGGCCGAGACTAAGATGTCGTCAAAGTAGGGTACTACACCAGGGAGGCCCTGCAAAATCCGCTCCATGAGGGATTGAAAAATGCCTGGGGCAACACTTACGCCAAATTGTAGAAGCTTACACCGGAAAGCACCCCTGTGAGTGACAATGGTCTGGAGTTCCGCTGTTTGGTTGTCAACAGGGAACTGTTGATACGCTTGAGACATGTCCAATTTGGCAAAAATGCTGCCTGGTTCAAAAGTGTGTAATAAATGCTGAATGACGGGCACTGGGTAAGCGCTAACTTGTAAAAACTTATTAATTGTGGTTTTGTAGTCCGAGCAAATTCTCAGGCTACCGTCTTTTTTGAGGGGTGTGACAATGGGCGTCTCCCATTTGGCGAAATCTGTTGGCTCAATGACCCCTTGTTTTAATAATTTATCCAATTCCGCATCTAATTTAGGCCGAATAGCGAATGGGACTCTACGCGGTTTTAGCCTGATTGGGACTACTTGGGGGTCGACTGAGAATGAGATAGGGGTACCGTTATAACACCCCAGCTCATCGCTGAATACATCTGAGTAGTCAGCGAATAAGGAGTCAGTGTCAGAGGTTGAGACAGCATGGACTCCTGCTAGCCCTAGGCCGAGATGGGGAAACCAATCAAGCCCCAAGAGTGTGGGGAGGTTGCCGTTAACTACCACTAGAGGTAGGTGACCTTTGAAAGTTTTAAAATTGACAAGGAACTTGCCTCTGCCGATTACAGGAATGTCCTTCCCCTGGTAGTCCTTCAGGCTAAACTGGCACTTCTGGAGCCGGCTTCTTGATAGACTGGGCTGTAGCCTCTTGGGGGTGCTCCACGAGATAATTGAGAGCGCTGACCCTGTGTCAACCTCCATGCGACAAGGTTTACCTTCTAACAAAACGGAGAGAGAGATTTTACTAATGGTATGGCAAGTGTGCTTGGCATGGGGGTGAGTGCGACAGTTCAATACTTGCCTCTGAGGTCCAGAATGTGAGAAGGGAGGGTGCCTTTGTGCTGAGTTGTGAGAGGCTTGACAGACTCTCGCGATGTGCCCCTTTTTGTGGCAGATGTTGCAGGTGGCTCCTTTGAATCTGCAGGTGGCCCTCGGGTGAGATCCACCACAGGATAGGCACAGGGTGATGTGCTTGGGTGGACTGATGCTTTCTTGCTTGGCTCCTACCTGTGGTTGCCTGGCGTTGGCGAGGCGGTGGATGTCGGTTTCATCACTGGGGCCTTCCTCTATGACCACCTCTTCGGAGTGGACTGGAACTGCCGTTAGCTTGGAAGTAGGACCTTGGATTTCGGTGGCTGAGTGTGCTGCCAGCTCTGCTGCCAGGGCCTCCTCGACAGCTTGTGCGAGGTTGAGGTCCTTCTTAGCGAGCAGGCGGCTTTGGAGGTGGAGATCCTTGACTCCGCAGACTAGCTGATCGAGGAGCATGTCCTCCAGGTAGGTTCCAAACCCACAATGGAGTGCTGCAGTCCTGAGGGCGGCCATGTACTGGTTGATGGTCTCTTTGTCTGATAGCTTCCTCATACGGAAGGTGAATCGCCTGGCAATCTGTGAGGGTCTGGGAGAATAGTGGTTAGTAAGGATTTCTAACAGTTCTGACCATGGAACGTTTTTTAACTCACGTGGAGCCACGAGTGCTGTGGCAGTGTCAAAGACGATGGCTCCACAGTAGATCAGGAAATATGATTTTTTCCGGTGCTCCCCTGCATCAGCCAGCCCAATTGCGTCGATGTAATGGTTAAAGCGGTTCTTGTATGACTCCCACTTCTCCTCATCCGGCTTGAACGCTGGGAAGACTGGATTGGAATTCATAGTGAGGAAATCTGGTTGTCTAATCTGTTGGAAAAATCTCTCTGGGGCAGCAGCAGGAAGGTTTTTGTGCCTGTGGCAGGCAAGTGACTTCAGCTCTGGAGAGGCTTTTCACAACTCTCTCTCTCTCTCTGGGTTAACACGAGGTTAGGCTGCAACGGTCGTTGGCAGCGTTTTGAAATTTGCGCCTGCGTGGGCGTCAGTGACTTTGTAATACAGCACCGCGCTGTACTTCTAGGGCGGAATTCAAATGACAGCCGTTTGAATTTCGCGCCTAAAGAAATGAGTGGCTGCGGCTCGCAGCGCTTCACTTTCCCTGTAGCTTGGCTAACAAGCGGCTACAGACGCTTCTCACTCTCGCTGCTTGCTGACCGCTCTCTCTGGCTGCGGATCAGCGTTCGCTCTCGTTTGCCTGCTGATCGTTCTCTCTAGCTGCGGATCAGCGTTTGCTCTTATTGCCTGCTGATCGTTCTCTCTGGCTGCGGATCAGCGGCTAGTGATTCAGCGGTTGCATTGTGCCTCTGGTCGCCATCCCATCCTTGTCGCCAGTGTTAAGTTCGGGAAATGAGAGGCTGAACCAGGGCATGGATGCAACAAATACTTTATTAGAATAATAAAGGACTGACCGTGCTTGCCAAGCCTGGAACTGGCTCGCAGCGATCAGCAACTGGTTGGACCCCGCAGCCTGCTTTTATAGCTGGCTGCTGGGGAGAACCAACCAATGAGCGAGGGGGCAGCCGCCCCCGCAACGCGAACGGACCTGAGTGGGAACTCCTTAGAGTTCCAGGGACATAACACCTAGTGTAATTCTGGTTTCAGCAGGTGGCTATTAGACTCAAGGTTAATTACTTACAGATAGCACAAGGCTGCAGTTACTAAAGGAGAACCTCTTGGTAGTATATTGTAATGGCCAGCTTACTCATAAGCAACAGACTACAGAATGGAGCATTAAACTTTTGGACAATTGTCTGTATGAATAATGGAGGTAAACAGAAGAATGAAAGAGTTAACTAAATGAATCTCACTTGCATTTCAATTTGATTACTAATAGTCTCTGGATGCAATTTAAAACAATGGTTTCAATTTCTACCTGGTTTGGCATTAACATACCTTAAGGAGCTTCTACTCCAACTAGAATTTATTTGCCCAGTAAGAACATTTTGGAACAATTATTTAGAATTCCCCACTCCAGGTGGTCCTTGATTTATAACCACTATTTGGACCAGAATTTCTGTTATTAAGCAAGGTGGTCCATTACACGCTGTAAAGTGGGCTTGCTTGGAGAATAAATTGATAACAATCCAAATCACTGTACCTCCTCCACTCTCTGGTAATTACACAATAAAGTCCATCACGATTTCTTCCCACAGCTTCATTGGTTCAGCTACTTGTTGGAGAGAGCAGGGGGTTGCATGTAATCTAGTGAAAACAATTAATGCTACTTCTTCAGCTATCTCAGCAATCAACCACAAGGTGCAAGCGTTGATAAAGGCTATTCTACAAAATCTATGTTGTTTTAATTTGTTTGATGAGTCACGAACAATCCAGCACCAGCTTAATATTTTACACAATTTGGCCTCGGAATTGAAAATTGATAATTTAGGATCTTGGTGGGAAAGCTTTTGAGCTTGGTTACCCACAGGCTTAATGGGAAATATTCTATGCTATTATTTGTGCTATTTTAATTAGTGGGTGCTGCTTTGTTCAATGTTTCCCTTCTCTTTGCAACATATGTATCACAGCTTTTCATCCCAAACCCCCTCTTACATTGCCTCAGGGTCAGGTATATGCCCTGTATAAACTACTGATTATTATAATCCCCTTACTAACCCCTCTTATGACTATGTCCTGTCTAACAAAACAAAAAAGAGTGAGATGTAGTAGAGACGTAGATCCTGTAGGGGGCACAAGCAGCACACTAAATGGAAAAGACGTTTTCGTAGCTGTTATAAATACTGTTTTGATCGTAATATTAATCCACAGTATCTTTTGCAATATTGTATGAATTTGTACTCACAATTTCCTTTCTTTTTCACAAGTCCTCCATCATGATAAAAAGTCTGCCTTTCCCCCCCATACTTTCAAAACTGATTTACTATTCCTTTATACATTTTAGATAATTTAGCTAGTGTCATATACCATCGATACAACATTTTATAAAAGTTCACTTTTAAATTATGACACAATATAAATGTAATACCAGTTTCCCACATTTTCTCCCATATATCCAGATTTATATCTAAATACTAATAAAACTCTGTCATGACCTTTAATGCCTGCTTTAGCGATATTGGCTTCTGCTATGATCATGGGATATTCATTTTCAATGTTCCATGATTGTTCCCAGCCAGTCCTACAATCTCTCATTCTTTCTGACCCATCCGGCACCCACCTACAGTACCTGCCTGCTGGGAAGAGAAGGGAAGGGAAGGGAAGGGAAGGGAAGAACCTCTGGGGACCCTTACCAGCCTCTGCCACTTCCTGCATGCCCTTCAAACCTGTGCTACCCTTCCATAGCCCTTCCCCATTCCACAGCACTTCTTGTCATCCCCTTGACCCTGACCCACACAACCACTCTGTGCTTTCTAATTGACTCATGCAGCACCTTTTACTCACTCCAGTGATCCCCACAAAGCCTTTTTGACTACACTGCCCTCCCTCATGCTCCTCTGGTTAGAGGAGCAGGGGTGGGATTCTACCAGTTCTGTCCAGTTCTATAGAACCCCTTGTTAACTTTCTAAGCAGTTCAGAGAACCGATAGTTAGAAGCCAGTACACCTAGACTTCCTGTCTCTGGAGCTTCTGAGGCTTGACTTTCTTAAAGGGGAAGGGTTGTTTTAAGATTTTTACACTGCTGTTGGGAGGAAATATTTCCCTGGACAATCAGCACTTTGAAGAAATAATTGAATAAAGAAGCAAAACTTTTAGTGGTTGGGAACCAAGATGAGTGACATTCAGCAAGGCTTCTTGGCTAACTAGAAAGATTGACATTCAAACGTGAGTTTACATACCCTTTCTGAGTTTTGGTCTAAAACTGGTTTTTGGTAAAGGTTAATTCTGTGCTTGATGACATTTAATCCTGTGTTTATTGATGGGATAATTTTTCCTATTCAGCTTCAACAAGCGACAGCTACTGATGTGATTTAATTATTTGTATTGTGTTTGAATTTTTTCCTGCCTCATGGTTTCTTTTTCTATCTGAGGAGGGGGTCTTCCTCACTGCTTTATCTGGCACTGTCCTTTTGGGGTATACTTCTAAGAGGCAAGATGCAAGTTTGGCACTGATTTTTTTTACTGCCTTTCTTGGGGGCATGTAACCTTTCCTTAAATCTGGATGATTTCCTTAGGATATCTTGTGAGGTGAGCGAGACCAGCTGGTATCTTTAAGTGGTGCAAATGGATCTAAGGATTGCTTTTCCTAGGTGTACTTTTTCTGGAGAGCTTAAATGACCTCTCTGCTAAAAGGTTTCACTTTATGAGCAAGAGATGGATGCTATCACTGGATTTTAACTATTTTCATTCCTCATTGCTCTGGCACCCCATCTGATTTGTAACTCTGGCTTGCAGGTATTTTTAATCTAATGATTGGTATTTAGGGCAGCTTTTTGCAAGCAAAGAAGCTTTTTGTATTTTTGTACAGGTAATCCTTGACTTACAACAGTTCATTTAGTGACCATTCAAAGTTACAATAGCACTGAAAAAGTGACTTATTACCATTTTTCACACTTATGACCATTGCAGCATCCCCACTGTCATGAGAGGCCAAGCAAGGAGAAGCGCCTTTGATATGAGTGATATCGAGTTGGCCATGCCCACCCAGTCACCTGACCACCAAGCCGCACCCACCTACTAAGCCACACCCACAGAACTGGTTGTTAAAAACTGAATCCCACCCCTGCCTGCCAGTACCTCTTGCAGACCCCCAGGCACCCTTCCTAACTCATGCAGCCCAACTGTACATCTTCCCTGACCCATGTGGCATGTCTGACATATATCCACACAACCCACATGGTTCCTCTCACATATCCCCACCAGAGGTGGTATTAAGCAGGTTCTGACCAGTTCTAGAGAACTGGTAGTGGAAAGTTTGAGTAGCTCAGAGAATTGGCAAATACCACCTATGACTTACCCCACCCTCATCTATTATCTGCCTTCCGAGCCCCAGCTGATCGACTGGATCTTCTTTTGTTGCCCTGCACAGGAGAACAGAGCTGAAAGCAGGTTAGTGGGGTGGGGAAGGAGTGGGATTTTGCAGTAACTTTCCCCTACCGTGCCCACTAAGCCACGCCTACCAAGCCAGGCCTACCAAGCCATGCCCACAGAACCAGTAGTAAAATTTGAATCCCACCACTGATTCCCACATATCATTCCTGACTTACACCCTTACACATCACCTCTTACCTCTTGGTCCCTGCCCCTACACAGCAACAACCACCTATGCTCGCCTTGGACTTGCAGCTTCCTTCTGGCTTCCCCAATGACTTTCTCTTTGCAGGCTTCCCAAGCAAACCATTTTACTAACTTAACAACTGCAATGATTCACTTGGCACTGTGATAGTGAACTTATGGCACGCAGGCCAGAAGTGGCATGCTGAGCCATCTCTCCGGACATGCCAGCCATCACCCATTGCTCTTCTGGGTTCCGGCGTGCACATGTGCACCAGCCTGATGGTCTTTGCGCAGGGGTGGGATTAAAATTTCTTAACAACTGGTTCTGTGGGTGTGGCCTAATTTGTGGGTGTAGCTTGGTGGTCATGTGACTGGGTGGGCATGGCTTATATGTAAATATTATAACTCACAACACACCATGTATGAAAATATTGGGGTTTTTTTTATTAAAAAAGAGCAACTTTTATCCAAAAGCAGGCAAAGCAGACAGGCAGATTGAGTTGCTCACAGAATCACAGATTCACTTAGAGATCTATCTATCTGCAATTGGCTACTTGAGTCTGCATTGAAAAGCTTCAGTCCTAAGGAAGGTTTGGCTCTGCTTTTAGATTAGCCAGAAAGCAAGAAATCCAAGGATTTCCTGCTTTCTTGGCTAATCTAAATCTCCTGGCAGAGCAGAACAGCTAATGGTCGGGGGGAAAAAGAAAAAATAGCAACTTACCAAACCAGGCAAGTTGGATGGCTCGCATGGCAGATAAGGAGTGAGTGGGCAGGGAGGGGCAGGGCCAGCCAGTGGAGTGATTTGCCAGTTCTCCAAACTGAGGACAATTGGGTGTATAGCATTTGCAAGAAATCATCAGCTGTGCTGCCTGGACAGCTGACAAGCGCTTGTGCTCTGGTGCGCAGCTTTTGAAAATCCTCATTTCCTGCTTTTTCAACCTCAGCTGTGCTGCGCAAAGCAGCTGTGGAGGGAAAAACAGGGAATAAAGGACAACCTAGAACCCAGGCAGGGGGGTGGGCCAAACACCGAACCAGTTCGGTGTCAACTACTCTTTGCAACTACAGGTTCTATAGAACTGGGCCAAACCGGAAGCATCCCACCCCTGTTTTGCACTCACAGGAGCCCCGGAAAGCAGAAGAGCAGGTGGCTGGCACACATGGGAGCACTGGAAACCAGAAGCTCAGCTTTCCAGTATATAGATGCACTCCAGGGAGCTGCTCTTCCAGTTTCCAGTGCTCATGCACATGCACACACACACACACACACACACACACACACACACACACATTCCTGTTTCAGCACTAGGTGCCAAAAAGGTTTGCCAACACCTGACTTAGCAAATGTGGTAAGAAAAGTCATAAAATGGGGTAAAACTAAATTTTTTGGGCTCAATTTTGGTCATAAGTTGAGGATTACCTGTAAATGGGGAAGACACCTCTAATCTTGTATGTGAACTTGGGCCTGGGCCAAGTGTCCCAGTGTCCTGTCTGCTGCCACCACCACTCAGCACCTCCATGGCTCAGCAGAGGCCCACCCCTCGGAGCACTGATTGGCTGCTGGGAGGCACAACTACTTGCCCCTTGGGACGAATCGCTGGAGTACAGTGTTCTCTCTACAAAACACCCACAATGGGAGATAGATGTAGTGGTCTGGGGGTCCATTGGTATCAGGGAAACATTGGCAGAGGTTCAACTGAGCCTGAATACTGCTGGTATATCAGTTGGCTGTGGCTGGAGGGCAGCAGTGAAAAGGGCATGAAAAGGGCAGTCATGAAAAGTCTTAGACTGCTTGTTGGAACTTGTGATTGTGCTGAAGGTATAAATCTGGGTGCAAAATGAACATCTGAATTTGCTTCCTGGCCTGGTTTCCATGTCAGTATCATTGTCTCATTATTTCTTATTGTTTTTTAATATCTACTTCAGGTTGAAAGATTGTCTATATGCAGATATGGATCTACCATCCAGGGTCTGAGAAACTGCACAATTATTGTCCAATTTGGATTGTCCTTTGTTAATAATGTATTTGACTAGCTTAAAGGAGTGGTGCGGTAGCCTAGAGGTGAAGTTCTCACCTCACAATCAGGAGGGTATGAGTTTGATCCTAGGTAGAAGCAGATATTTCTTTCTCTGGGCACACTGAGAATATATTTGCTGCAAATACTCTGCATTGGCAACAGGAAGGGCATCTGGCCAGTAAACATTCAGCTTCATTCAGTTTGCCCAGACTCCACCTTACAAGGGATTATGGATTCTTAGAAGAGGATGATGATTTGACTAGTTTGAACTATGAATGACAGCTGATGACCAGCGGTGTTCTCCGGTGCTGTTTTTATGACTTGGATTTTTGGAAGGTATAACATGGTGATTTCCATTCTGGAAATACTGTGTTTCTCACAAAATAAGGCCGGGCCTTTTTTTTTGACCCCCCAAAAACAGCTAGGCAATTTTTTTGGGGGGTGACTTAATTTCCTCCCCCACCTAGAGTGGCCCGCGCGCACGTACCTCTCCATGAGGCTGTTTCTACAGGCTGACGAAAGCTCCCCAAAGGCAGAGTCCCCAGCCGCTTCGGGGCGAGGTGTGTCCCCTTGCCATTAGGCAGTGTCTTTTGGGTGATGGAAGCTCCCCAAGGACAGTCACCATCGATCGGCCAGTAGAAGTGTCCTTGGAGCGAGCACACATACACACTCCCCTCGCCCTGAGGCCACTTCTACCAGCCAATTGAAGTGGCTGGTGACTGCCCTTGGGGAGCTTCCATCACCCAAAAGACACTGCCTAATGGCAAGGGAACACGGGCAGCCATGCCTTGCCCCGAAGCGGCTGGGGACTCTGCCTTTGGGGAGCTTTCATCGGCCGATAGAAGTGGCCTCATGGCGAGGGGAGTGTGTGTGTGCGCTCGCCCCGAGGCCGCTTCTAGCGGCTGATTGAAGTGGCTGGTGACTGCCCTTGGGGAGCTTCCATCACCCGAAAGACACTGCCTAATGGCTAGGGGACACGGGCAGCCACTCCTCGCCCTGAAGTGGCTGGGGACCCTGCCTTCAGGGAGCTTTTGTCGGCAGATAGAAACAGCCTCGTGGAGCGGGAATTGTGCATGGGCGCTCACCCCGAGGCCACTTCTACCAGCCAATCGAAGTGGCTTCTACCTGCCTTCAGGAAGCTTCTATCAGTTGATGTTCAATCAGTAGTAGATCGGGGTATTCTAGCCTAGGCTACCTGCAGGGCACTCCTAAAGGCAAGTTTTGTCCCCACCCCCCCATCCTTTCCCCCCATTTCTCTTCACCTTGTATAGTTCTAACGAACAATGTGAGAAATGGTGGGGAAACGCATGGTTTAAATAGACCTAAATTTTGGGGGTGGGGCTTAATTTCACCTCATGCCAAGAAATCATGCTGGGCCTTCCTATTGGTGGAGGCCATATTGTTGGAAAAACACGGTAGTTATACTTTGGTTTAGTTAATGCAATCAGATGAGAATTTCATTTTTAAGAACTTAGCAAATCTAATGTATTTTGTCATAAATTAAGTGAAAATAACTTGAATTTTTAAAATAAATGTGAGAGAAAGAGAAGTGACATATTTGTCTGTCTTAACATTAAATAATATTCACATCCTTAGATAATACAAATTAAAATGTAGCTCCCAAGGGCTATTTCAATATGGAGTTTAAATCAGAAGGCATGCAATAATTTTATTTATCACTTTGCAGAATGAGATGGGCATATAACTTTAAAATACGACAATGTAATGCAACGAAACGAAATACAACGCAACGCAATACAATAATCAAGGCTTTTTGCAAGTTTCAGAAGTTTTCCTGGCCCTCAAATCAAAGATCAATAGCTTCTTATATATAATAAATAAAATGGTTGCCCAGCCATTCCTCGAGTTTCAAGACTGGCCTATGGTTTGAAGATCCCAAGGACTTATTTCCTTCTTTCTGCTGTTCCTCAAGCTGTACTGGAGAGAAAGGTAAAAAGTAAACATAAAAAGTAAGAATTCCCCACTTGACAAAATTGGGAAAGTTAGGAGGTTCAGCCTTACTGGTGACATCTCATCATAGCTATTTTTTATTGGGAAATAAAAATGGGAGGAGGGCTCTGGCAGTGAAGTTTTATGACCTTTCATTGTATGTAAAAATAAATTCTGCCTAGATTCTCCATAGCATTTGTAAGGAATCAAGCTAGCTAACATCTCAACCCCATAAGACTATGAATCGCTGCATTAGAAATCTTTCCTTTATCTAATGAAATCATTCTAATGATCCACTTAACCATACACATTTCCCCCTCTGACATAATATCAAAGGTAAAGACTGTTTAATTATAACCAGGGATAGAGGAATTTTGAAAAATCCAGTTCTATAATGCTGGCTGAGAAAATACTAAAATTAGATGGGCTCAGGGAAGATTTTAATTATAACAGCTCTATAAGCATGCTAATAGATGAAATATAAGCATGCTAATAGATGAAAAATATTCTCATTCACTTAATGAAAGACAATAGAAGAAAGCACATTCTAATGTGTCAAAGAAACAACAAACATGCAAAACCCCATTTATTAAATTTAGCCCATTGTGACCTTTCTATGGCATGCTATTGACAATTCTATTCACATTTTTAAAAATCTAATTCACTTGCAGAAGGGATAAAGCGTTCATCTCAATTGTAAAAATTTTCACTTTAATGCCCCTTGGAATTAATTGAGCACACAGGCTTCACATTAAATATAATAAACAGGTTAGTAATTGATTAGAGCCTGAGGGGAACAATGGGATGAGGCTGGCTAGTGAAAAGGAAGCAACCTATAAAAATGTTAGGAATTTAAAATTTGATGGGGTGCCTGCACTAGCTCCTTCAAAAGGCACGCTAATAAAGAAATTATTCTTTATTAGAGAATTAAATTATTAAATCTCCAGGGCTTAAATTAAATATTCAGATTTTATAAGCAATAGAAGTGTGTCACATTATCTGATGTAATTCAAATCTTGGGCTAGCTTTCCATCTTTGCCCACAAAGATAAGTCAGTCCATAAGCTCCTGTTGTGCAAGTTGGTGAGGATGCATTATAGCTCAGCATGGGGTCCTTTGTCTTCTTTTCCTTCTTTCAGTACAATTGGGAGCTGTTAAGATGGAAAGGCAGGCTCATGCAGTGAAGGGAAGCAACTCTAAATCTTGTGCTTGTTGAGTGTATGGAGCACCAAACCCAAGTAGGCATCAGTGTTACTTTGCACCCAATGTAGAAAACATTGTGAGGAAACAGAGTGGCAGAGTGGCATCTTTTCTATTTGTAGGTCGAGGACCCATTTGTTCCAGGACCTTGTGTTTATCAAAAAAAAAAAAAAAACCCTCCTGTGACATCAAGTGACAGCTCAGTTTGGAATTGGTGCTCTTCAGTTGTTGCTGGATGATACCTTTCCTGGAGCAAACCATAGGTGGCCAACTAGCCATTGTATTCAAATGCCTCTGAGATGTCTTCCTAATCAGAATTATATAAAATATAGTGTAATAACTTTAATCTTAAAATAAGTAGGTCATGCATAAGCCTTCGGATAATTTAGGATAATTTCAAAGCCAGTTCACTTGCTTCACAATAAACAATTTAGTTTTTTCAGCATTTTAAGGAAATGAAGGAAAGGCTGTGTGTCCCAGATTGTGCTTGCTCTTGCCTTCTTGGATCAAAGTCCTGGCCAAATATTCAGCTTGGGTAGCAACAAATAATAATATTTTCCTGTTTCTATCATTTATTTTGATCTTTAATGTGTTTTTTCTGCTTTCTCAGAAAACCTTCTCTCTCTGGGACAGCTACCATTTTTTCTCTTCTTTTTTTTTTTTTTTTAAATATAGTTTATTAATTTTTACAATTAAAACCAGTCACAATACATACACAAATAAGCAAAAAAAAGAAAGAAAGAAAGAAAGAAAAGAAAGAAAAGAGAAGAGGAAGAGAGGGAAAGAATTTTAAGAAAAGAAAGAAAGAAAGAGGTTACAGGATTAAAAGTATTCTTATTTTAACAGTTTGCAAGATCTTCTTTTGTTTTCATCACCTTAACTTGTGTCATATAACCACACCTGTTTTTAACTTATATCGCTACCTCGCTATTATGTATTGATACTTTTCTTTTATGCCTTATAATATATTATTTATCTTTGGTCAATCCAATTATACCAACAATTCCAGCTGTCATAGTATAGTGAAGTGTCTTTGTTTTTTAGCGCCAAAGTCAATTTATCCATTTCTGCGCATTTTGAGATTTTTTCAATAATCATTTCTTCTGATGGAATTTGGTGTTGTTTCCAATGTTGAGCGAAGGCTAATCTGGCGCTGTTAAAATGTGTATAGTTATGTATTTGGTTTTTTTGGAAATTTGCTTATCAAAAATCCCTAGTAGGAAGGACTCTGGTTTGTATTCGATCTGCTCTTTGGTGATTTCTTCCAACCAAGTTTTGATTTTCTTCCAATACTTTTGGGTTTCTGCACAGGACCACCACATATGGAAAAAGGTTCCTTCTTTTTTCCTACACTTCCAGCAATGCGGACTCATGTTGGGGTGCATCTTCGCTAACCTCGAAGGGGGAGATGCCATCTATAGAACATTTTATAAAGATTTTCCTTGTATGCTGCCGATTTGGTAATCTTATTGTTTCTGCCCCAAACTTTCTCCCATTCCGCTAATGTGATGCTGCGCCCTACATTCTTACTCCAAGCAATCATATTTCCTTTTACAATTTCTTCTTCTAGTTCTGTTTCTAATAAGTAGTTATAAAATTTTGTTATGTTTTTTTTATTTGATCCTAATAAAATTTTATCTAACTGTTGCAGTTTGTTATTAATTCCGAATTCTTTTTTGTCTTGTTTATATCTGCTTTGAATCTGAAGATAAACCCATTGATCAATTTTATGTCCTTGCTCTTGAAGATCCAGCCTCGGTTTCAAATTTCCTTGTGGGTCTAATAAGTCTTTGTATTTAATCATTTTGGTAAGCTCCAAATTGTTTGGGTGAATCATTGCCTCCATTGTTGAAATCCATACTGGTACTTTTGTATAATGTTTTTTCCTTATTTTCCTCCAAATTGTTAATAGTGCGTCTCTAATTAAATGTCTATGGAAATATTTTTGACTGGTTTTCCCTACGTCCCATAGAAAGGCGTGCCACCCCCTTTGTAAATCATGGCCTTCTAGAAATAGTATTCTATTATTGGTTAAACTCACCCAATCCTTCAACCAAACTAATGAGGTGGCCATATGGTATAACTCCCAGTTTGGAAATGCTAACCCTCCCCTGCTCTTCACATCCTGCATTGCTTTTACATTTATTCTGGGTTTTTTCCCTTGCCAAATAAATTTCAGGGTTGTTCTATTGAGTTCTTCAAAAAACTTTTTATGTAATTTAATTGGGATCGTTTGGAATAAATACAAAAATTTAGGAGAATGTTCATTTTAATAGTAGCAATTGGCCTAGTAGTGAAATTTGAAGTTTCCCCACGATTCTAAATCTTTCTTTACCTGATGTATCAGTTTATCATAATTGTTTTCTTTAAGTGTCTTACAGTGTGGGGTTAGCCAAATTCCTAAATATTTCACTTTCTTTGTCACTTGTATCTGCATTATTTCTTCTAGTTCTATTTTCTGTTTTTCTGTTAGGTTTTTGGTCATTAATTTAGTTTTTTTTTTTGTTTATTTTAAGTCCCGCTACTGCTCCAAATTTCTCTAATTCACTCATCAATTTTGGTCCCCTGTCTTTTGGTTCTTCAAGGAAGAAAATCATGTCGTCCGCAAACGCTTGCAATTTATATTCCTCTTTCTTAACTGTTAATCCCTTTATATCTGAATTCCTCCTAATTCGTGTTAATAATGTCTCTAATGCTAATATGAAGAGCAGGGAGAGAGTGGGCAACCCTGTCTCACTCCTTTTCTATCTTTATTGGGCGGGTGCATTCCCCATTCACTATTATATTAGCTTGTTGTGTGTCATATATAGTTGTTATAATATTTTCAAATTTGGTACCCAGATTCAAATTATAAATTTTTGAATTAAAAATTGCCAATTCAAATTATCGAAAGCTTTTTCTGCATCTAGAAACATGAGTGCTACTTGTCTCTCTGGGTGGGCTTCATAAAATTCTAGTACGTCTAATACTATTCTTAGATTATTCTTTATTTGCCTAGTTGGAAGGAATCCATTTTGATCTTCATGTATATACAAGTTTAGCAATCTTTTTAATCTGTTTGCTATAATAGAAGTGAATATTTTATAATCAGTATTTAAGAGTGAAATCGGCCTGTAATTGTTTATATATCTGGGATCTGTATCCTCCTTTGGGATCAGCGAGATCAGTGCCCCCTCCATGAGTCCGGCATCCTAGCTGCTAATAAAACATCATTAAAAACTTCCACCATAAGTGGTCCAATTTGATCTGCTATTGCCTTGTACAGCTCCCTGGGATCCTGTCTGGGCCCGGGTTTTATTATTTTTCTGGCTCTCTATTGCTGATTTCAATTCCGATTCAGTAATGTCTTTATTTAATAGTTCAGCCATTTCTTCCCCAATTGCCTTATCCTTTACTTCATCTAGATAATTCCTTATTCTATCTTCACTGACATCCTCTCTTTTGTATAAATCTTCAAAGTATTTATGAATGATTTCTTTTTTCTGTTCTATTTCCTGGTATGTATCTCCTTTGCTATCTATTAACTGGTATATCAGTCTCTTCTCTTTCTTTTTTTCAATTTATAAGATAGCCATCTTCCTGGCTTGTTGGCATGTTCAAAATAGATTTGTCTAGTTAAGTTCAAATTCATAGTCATTTTCTCTTGATCAATTAAATTCAGTTTGTGTTTGACTATACTTATCTGATTTTGCAGTTTGGATTCTTTTGGGTTATTTTGTAGAAGGGTTTCTAGCTCCTTAATTCTCTGTTGTAATTTGTTTTGTTGGGAATATTTTTCCTTGTTTCTCTTAGCATTATAAGAGATTGTTGTGCCTCTTATAACCGCCTTCATCGTATCCCAAACGTTTTGTTTCGTGGTTTCTCCGTTATCATTTTCTTTAATAAAAAAATCAATTCCTCCTTTAATTTATTAATATATTCTTTCTCTCTTATTAATTGAGTGTTTAAGGTCCATCTTTTCTTTGGTTTTGCCCTGCCCTTCCATATTACCTGTATTGGATTATGATCTGCCCATTCATTAGGCAAAATTTCCACTTCTTTTGTCTCATTTGCTATCTCTCCACTCATCCATGCCATATCAATCCGTGTCCATGTTTGGTGGGGATTTGAATAAAATGTAAATTGTCTTTTTTCAGGATGTAATCTTCTCCATATATCTGTCAGATTTAGCTCTTTCATCATTTCCTACAAATCTTGGGAGCTCTCTCTTCCCCTTTTTATTCTTCCCGCATTACTGTGATCCTTTTGGAAATCAGCAATGGAGTTGAAGTCCCCTACCATACAAATATTTCTTTTTGCAATTCAACCAATTTTCCATATAGGTGTTTAAAAAACTCTTTTTGGTCTCCATTTGGGGCATATATTACTACTAAAAGAATTGGAATATCATTAATCCAGATCTGCAAACCCAGAGTCCTTCCTTCTAAGTCCGACCATATTAGCTCAGATTTCAAATCCTCTTTCACATATACTGCGATTCCCTTCTTTTTCTCCTCATCTGCTGGTGTGGTAAATAATTTTCCTAATTTCGGGCATTCTAAATATTTTTCATCCTTCTTCTTTATATGGGTTTCTTGCAGGCACGTTATATCTGCATTATGTTTAATTAATTTAGATAATATCCTTTTCTCTTAATTGTTGAATTTAAACCATTTATGTTTATTGATAGTAATTTTTTTTCTTCTCCCATCTATTTAGTTTTGTTTTGCTCTTTGTCGTAACAATTCCTCTCTCTTCTTGCGCTTGTATTGATGTAGTTCCTTCTGTCTTTTGTTGTGGATAGGTATTTTCTTGGTTTCCTACCGTTCCAGTTCTATTTTTATGTCCACTGTATTCTTCTTGAAACTTTGTGTCCAATTTCTCCCTACTACTTTGCTCCTGTGGGCCCACCATCCGTTCGTAAAAATCCTGGGCTTTTCCCATAGTATCTATTTTGATTTTCCTCTCTTTCCACGACACTAACATTCCTTCTGGAATAAGCCATTTAAATGTGATTCTTTTTTTTTTAAATATGCTGCCAGGAATTTATAGTCACGCCTTTGTTCCCTTAT
The DNA here is from genome assembly GCF_049901715.1 of Pseudonaja textilis. Lineage (NCBI taxonomy): Eukaryota > Metazoa > Chordata > Lepidosauria > Squamata > Elapidae > Pseudonaja > Pseudonaja textilis. The sequence goes on from NC_141990.1 coordinate 168,906,949, forward strand.
TCTCCTCGGTATCTGTTTAAGAATCACAATTTCTTTCTCTTTGTAGGTTATAGTTTTATCTCTTGAGGTTCTATATATCATGTCTCGAACACATCTTCTAGTGAATCGTATATGTACTTCCCTAGAACAATTGTGGCGTCTTGCATAATTTGTATTGACCCGGTAGACTTCATCAAACTCTTTTTGAATTTCATCTTTATCCATCTTCAATAAACCGCCAGTATTTCTGCCATCAAGTATTCCAGGTCTTCTTCTTTTGATTCTGTCACATTTTGGAATCTTAGGTAAGTTGCAGCCTTGTCCATTTCTAGGAGGACAAGGAGTCCTCCATTTCTTTGCTCATGCTTTTGAGATCTTCATCCACCCTTTCTAATTCCCTTTCTGTTCGTTCGGTTCTTTTCTCTACTTCTTTTATTATAACTTCGTTTTTCTCCAAGGCCTGCTGCAACACCCCACTTTATCCTCTACTTTAGAAATGTCCGCTTTCATTTCTGTCTTTAGTTTCCCCATTTCTTCCTTCAATTCATTGATATCTGCCCTTGTTTCACTGTGGTTTTTAATCATTATTTCTTGCAATCTTGTCAATGAGTCCTGTAAAGTTAGGAACATTGCTTGGATATTCGCATTCGAGATGCTAGTTGGCTTCTCTGTTGGTAATGTTTCCTCTATTGTTTTTTGTGCCATGGGTGAAGTTGTTGTCAAAGTAGACATTATTGTGGGATTAACCTTCCTACCAGATTTCAAAGCAGTGGTAGTTGTAGTAGACATTTCCTTTAAAATTTGTTTTTGTTGTTGTACAATATTGAATATATTATTCCAAATTGGCATTCAGTATTCTTAGTTCTGTAACTAAAATTGACCAAGATCTATCAACCTATTAAGTAGCTATATTCTTGACTAATTAGTAAGGTATATATATTTTTCTCTAGTTTAACTTCAATATAAAGTAACCTTAACTATAAAATATATTACATTCACAGATAAACCCACACAAAGAAATATAATATTGGTCTAGAGAGCTCTAAGCTTATTAAGTAACTAATGCATAATATTCTTACTGTCTCCCCTATATTCCCATTCAAATTATAACAATCTCTATTAATACTAACTTAACTAAATTAATCCAATATTTTAACACTCTAATATTTCATTACTAAATGTACATATTTATCAAGAGGAAATCAGAGGGAAAAAAAAAGCAAGCATATTTCAACATAGCATACCATCAACAAGTAAGAAAGAAGAGAGGCTATTTTAGTAAGTATGTACACACAGAAAAGGGTTGAGGAAAAGAAAAAAGAAAATTCCAAAGACAAGAGTTTTTGTTTCCGCTTTTCACTTTGGAAGCTTCCACTTCTAGCACACCGGAAATGGCAAATGAAGATTTGCTGAGTAACAGCTGCCAGTAAGCAATATTCCCACTCGTTTCAGCGTTCTGGGTACTGCCTATGGAGTTGCTCTGTCTTTCCCCCCGATCGGCTTCGTTCTGCTTCTGGATCCAATTTAATAACTTCAATCCAAATGTTAGTGATAATAGAGTCTTCAGACTTCCAAAATTCTCTTTACTTCTTTTTATTTCCGACTCTTCTGCCTGCCAAGCTCTTTCACATTCACTAAACCAATTCTTTTGTAGCCGCTTCGTCTTGGAGCTCACAGCTGGCATTCACACAGTATTTAACAGCCTGGAATGAGTCTATTGTCAGTCAAATATCTTCTCTGCCACGACTCTCTTTCCCCCCGAGCTTGCAAACTTTCACTCACTTTTTTCTTCCCATCGGTGGCAGTCCGGACTTCGGAGCCTCCATTGTTAGGAGGCTGTTCTTGATCGTTGGGCTCTGGAGGGCTTCCTCTTCTTTACAGGGGGGTTGCTTTCCCCACACTGCAGCCCGAGGTTCCCCCACACCGGCACGGGTCTCTCCAAGACTCGAGCACCCCGAAGGATCGCACCAAACTCAAGAAAAGGGAGGCTAGAATCACGAGCGGATTTCTGCCCCTCTAACCGTCCTTGCCTTTCCACCGGAAGTTCTTTTCTCTTCTTTAGAAGCTGAAATTTATGGTATAAACATATCTTGACCTCACTTTCTCTTTCTTGTTTCCTTGGTGGGAGGGAGGCCTTCAGGAGAGTTGCCATCACTGTTTTGTCACACTCCAAAAATTAATATTCAGTTTCTTGAAAACAAGAGGGAATGGTTGAAGTTAACCAAGTTAATTGTTCAACAACATACAAAGAGATAGGGTATTGTTCCATTCATCTCCACTTGTTCATCTAACATATTATTAAAAGTGTTTAAGGAAAATTGCATTGAAAGAAGTTTAATTTAAAATGAATCAAAAGGTTTAAAATATGCTTGATATACATGCCTATGTGTGAATACAATGAATACAGACACAATACAAATTGAAATTGAAAGGTAAGAGTAATAGATAAGAGTAATAGAAAATTGAAAAGGTAAGAATAATGAAGTGGCTTCTGATCTTAATAGCAGTTATAAGTACATTCATATTTGTCTTTCTCTCTATGGTTACATCAAAATTTCCTTCTTTCCGTAATCTACTCTGTTTAATTGCTAGATCTACAAATCATCTCTCTGGCAGAGGGTTGCAGGAGGCAGTGGCAGCTGAAAACAGAGCTTTTGAGCCCATTTTTGCTGGCAGAAGCACTGTTGGCCAGTCCTTCACTGTTTCCAGGGCAGCCCTACAGGCCAAATCCATCCCCAGGCCTTGAGTTTAACACCCCTGATCTACATGACCATCCCTAATCTATGAAGGTGGCTTCTTCTGCTCACTTTTTCCTAAATCCAAATGCTCTAAATTCTTTGTGATACCGATCACAGATCAAAAAGTTCAAAATTTCTTTTCTGAAGGGAGGCCCTTCAGAAGTGTGATCAACTGGGACAGGGTCATTCTTTCAATTCTGTGGTAAGACTCATTGAGTTCATGTTTTTTAATATACCAACTTTCTCTCCAACTTTGCAAGTCCTTGCTTGTTTCCATCCTATACAGGATTAATTCACTACACTGCTACAGTAGCAATCTGCTACCCCATTCTTCCAGAATCTATATATTGATTTTGCTTTTCCTTCCTATACTTTTCCTTTCAAACACTGGTTATAAATGCCAGTTCCAAAACTGGACTACTTTAATTCAAAGGGCCTGTGTTGCATTTATAGCAGACAAACAAATGAACTGCCTGTGATGGCAGGAAGCCTGAGAATAAGAGGGGAATTTCTAGTTTTAGCTTCTTTCTATGGAAGGAGTGGCTAGGTGGACAGATATAATTGGTAACAATAGCAATTATGTAGACAGATCATCTATATCAGGGGTCTCCAACCTTGGCAACTTTAAGACTTGTAGACTTCAAGTCCAGAATTCCTCAGCCAGCCTTGCTAACTGAGGAATTCTGGGAGTTGAAGTCCACAAGTCTTAAAGTTGCCAAGGTTGGAGACCCCTGATCTATATCATTATTTTTTTAATGTTCCTTCAGATGGGGAGTTGGAAGTACTTGAAGTCATTGGGGCAGAGATCATTGCTGAAAAAAACAGTGATTAAATGAAACAAAATATTGGACAGGCTAAACTATGTAGTATATAACAGCTGTCCTACCAATCATTACCATCAAATTATAAACTTAAACTTTTAGTTAGCCCCTACTCCAGTCAGATAAACTGGTTATTCTATTTCAAAAATACAAGGTCCAATTTAATAGCCCTTGAATATTGAAAAACACATTGCAATTAAGAGGGGAGATTTTAATAATTGTTTGATTAAAACTAAAATGAGGGGACACTAATCATCATTTGATATAAATTTCTTTCTATTTCCATTTTTGGCAGAAAAAAAATCCACTGGTGTCAATCATGTTTCAATAGCATATCCTATATTTGGAATTTTGGGTATATACAGAATTTGGTGAGCATGTTGGAGAGACCATGGGCTCTCTGTCAGGGAGTAGCATGTCCATTACATGTGATTACCTACCTATCAAAAAACAAAACAAAACAAACAAGCTGATCTCTGAACCTGAGAGGTTGCCAAGGGAAAAGTCTGTGATCATGAGAGTACCCATGAACTCCATCTTGAAAACCTGTCTTATTCCATGTCAATATGACATTAGATCAAAATTGCTCAACCCCAAATCTGGGATTAGCTTTTTAGTTATTCTTGATGTTGTAAACTTTAAGAAAAACAAAAACAAAAACTTGAAGCTAAATTCTTCTCTCTCCCCACTTTCTGATCCTGGCAACAGTGATAATGCTATCGGCACCAGACCTGTGGGACTAGTGGAAGAAATCACTGAGAAATAATTTAAATCTGTATTGGGATGGAGAGGAAGGTTGAGTTGTCAGACTTCCTCACATGACAATGCACAAATTTATGGAAATCCATGCTATTCTGTTTTAGAAATATGCTCTAATATAACCCCATTAATATTAGCTGGGAGTGTTAGACATTATCAAATTTCTAAACTGCCTATCTAATCTAAGAGACTGGGCAGGGGTTTCCAGTTACTTTGTCCCCTGTAGTTTTGATGAATGAATGAATTAATTAACATAAAATACTGAAGGATGGTGTGCATAAAAATAAAAGTCTATAGAGAGGATGAAATCAATGTCAGTCCAAAAGTGTCTGATTTTGGCAGGGACTGGCATATTGTGATAATGGCAAGGTCAACCCTAGAAAGAAAGGACTACTTTTTCAATTTCAGGCTGCCTTTGAATGGGAGATATACTGCTTGTCACACAGCCATTTTTATATATATACAATTCAAGGAAGCAGAACAAAGGGCTGAGATGATCAATGGGCAGGTCAAAGGAAGAAGTCTACTCACATTGTAGCTAATTTGATTTTACAAGCAGATTTGCCAAATGGAGAGAAGTCTCCCAAGGAGGCCCCAAATATTTTTTTAAAGACCTGTTGATTATTTTGCTTGATAGTCTTCTCAAGATCACATCCAGGTTTAACAGATTAACAGATTAACAGTTTTGGAAGGGACCTTGTAGGTTATCTAGTCCAACTCCTCTGCCCTACACCATTTCTGACAAATGGCAGTCCAGTCTCTTCTTGAAAGCTTCCAGTGATGAATCTCCCACAACTTCTGAAGGCATGATATTCCATTGGTTGATTGCTCTCACTGTCAGAAAATTTCTCCTTATTTCCAGGTTGAATCTCTCCTTGTTCAGTTTCCATCCATTATTCCTTGTCTGACTTTCAGGTGCTTTGGAAAATAACTTGACCTCCTCTGGACCTCCTCTTGACCACCCTGGACCTCTGTGGCAGCCCCGGTCCTTCTCTTCATAGTCTAGCCATGCCCAGTTCCTGCAACCGTTCATTGTATGTTGTAGCCTGCAGTTCCCAAATCATCTTGGTTGTTCTTCTCTGCACTCTTTCTAGAGTCTCAAATTCTTTTTATAGTGTGCTGAACAAAACTGGATGCAGTACTCTAGGTGTAAGCTTTGGTCTAACTAACGCTTTACAGAGTAGTGTTAGTACCTCACTTGATCTTGATTGTACACTTCTATTAATGCAATTTAGGATTGCCTTGACTTTTTTGGCTGCCGCTGCATACTTTTGGCTCATTAGTTGTCCACTAAGACTCCAAGATCTCTCTCACAGTTGCTGCTATTAAGCCTGGTTTCACCCAGTCTATGTGTGTACTTTTGGTTTTTCTTGCCTAAGTGCAAGACTTTACTTTTCTCTACATTGAATTTCATTTTGTTATATATGGCCCAGTGTTCAAGTCTGTCAATATCTGATTGAGTTCAATAACCAGTCATTTCCAGTGTGCCAAGATGTCTGACTGCCTGGGCAGCATTTATTCTTTTTATATTATTTTTACAAGCAGACAAAGGCAACATAGATACAGCATTAGGATTGGTGAAAACCCCCACCAATCCTTAAGAATAGTGGTGATATTAACAGATGAGATCATTGTACCAGTTTGGGACTTACCAGCCCAGGACATGGAGTGAGATCATGTAGGTAAAGAGGTCCATGTAGATATTAAGGCACAGCAGTGTGCTGCTTATGCCCCCTACAGGATCTACATCTCTACTACATCTCACTCTTTTTTGCTTTGTTAGACAGGGCATAGTCATAAGAGGGGTTAGTAAGGGGATTATAATAATCAGTAGTTTATACAGGGCATATACCTGACCCTGAGGCAATGTAGGAGTGGGTTTGGGATGAAAAGCTGTGATACATATGTTGCAAAGAGAAGGGAGACATTGAACAAAGCAGCACCCACTAATTAAAATAGCACAAATAATAGCATAGAATATTTCCCATTAAGCTTGTGGGTAACCAAGCTTTCCCACCAAAATCCTAAATTACCAATTTTCAATTCCGAAGCCAAATTGTGTAAAATATTAAGCTGGTGCTGGATGGTTCGTGACTCATCAAACAAATTAAAACAACATAGATTTTGTAGAATAGCCTTTATCAACGCTTGCATCTTGTGGTTGATTGCTGAGATAGCTAAAGAAGTAGCATTAATTGTTTTCACTAAACTACATGCAACAGAGTTAATATTAAGGTGAGCACAAGCAACAAGTGCTGGCACTCCCACTATAGACAAAGCTAGCACTATGTATTCTGCTTTATTAAGTAAGGCTGCTTCAGAGTCACAAGTGCTATCTAGCATGACACCACGTTAAGAATGATTTGAGTGATTAATTCGTTGTTTAGAAAGCAAAACAGGAATCAGCTGGCTGAGGCAGCATTGCACTTTACTAATATTAGCAGGAATATAATTAAAAGTTTCTTGACCACATGTAAAAAACCATCCTTGCGGTAGCCAAACATGGGCAAAATTAAAGGAAGTCTCTTCAAAAGCTGTGCAGTTCAGAGTAGGTGAGATAAAAATTGCTACCACCGGGGTGTGCAAAGCAATCGCATCAGGTGGTGGATAATAGGCAGCAAATCCCCAATTAGATATAGTCCCATAGTTAAAGCTCCCATTAAATAAAAATGTGCTTAAGCCAGTGAAGTTTTGAATTACTGCAGAAGGAGTACAAACAGGAACTAAACATGTAGAAAGCAAATGTTCCAGGCTTCACATAAGCAAAATACATTATTCTGTGTGATGTTAGCCAATTGCACCCATAAATTTTGCTTCATTCATTGCCTGAGTGAGTGTTTGGGTGGAATGACAGCCGCTGTTGCCAAAGGGCAGCTGTCAGCCTTCAAGATTTTCTCCCTTTGCTTTGCATCTTTCGGCTGTCATAAGTAATGGGGGGAGGAGGGGGAGAATGATTATAGGAAGTGAGCTGGAGGTGTTACAAACTAGAACTGTATAAACTGGGGGGGAGTATATTCTTGATTAGGTTTCTATTCTGTGCTATGCGCAGCTGCAACTCTTTATCAAACTATGTCAAGGTGAACGGACAGAAGCCTCATCACCACCTGGAGATGCCCACACAACTTTTAATTGGAGGAACCATTTGAACTATTGGGGGTGGGAACGTTGCCATTACTTTATATATGTGATTTACGCGCCTATTTTCTCAGATTCAGAATTCTTTGCTACCACTTGATTTCCAGTAAAAGATATCTTTTCTCTCATTAAAAGAGTCTAAGTATTTCTTTCTTGGATTTTGAATGGAGCACCAGCTGACATTATTCTGAATCTGACATTTCCAGCCCACCCGGAGAAATAATAAATTTTCTTCCGAGGGGGTCTGAACACCATGTCAAATCCAGTCAGCGACCAAGAAGACCTGGGAGCAACTGGAGGACAAAATTCTCTGCTGCTAGAGGAAGCAGGGGAAGCCGACTTGTTTGCAGAACTAAATCTTGGGGAAAAATCAGCTGTAAAACCCAAATGGTCCCTGGGAGTCGGTTGGAAGGATCCTGAGGAAAAGCCTCCTCTACCTCTACCCATCGGTGTGGAAGAGAGGAGTCATGGCAAGAGAAGGAAAGAAAGAATTTTTTACTGACTCAAGACATGCATCTTTTAAATGAAGCTATCGGAGAACCTCAAACTGATCAAAGGTATGAGGGAGAGGAGGGGGAGGCAGCCCCAGGCAGATGAATCAGAGCAGCCACCCCCATAAATCAACCCGGGCTAGCACAGCAGGCCCCCAGGGGCCCCCAGCAGGACGAGTAATTGCCAGAAGACGTAGAACGTCAAAGGGGACTCCATTGCAAGTAAAATATGGGGGGGATCCTAAGGAGTTAGGATTTTTCCTGGCACAAGTCTGGAGCTATATGGAGGAATATGGAGGGGATTTTTTCCTCAGAAGCAGCCAAAGTTAGATGTGTTACCAGGGTTCTGGAGGGAACAGCTGCAAAGTGGATGGTGACTTTGCATAATGATAATGCCCCTCAACTGATGAATTATGACCTGTTCATGACTGCGCTGCAGGCCAGGTTTGAAGACCCACTTGCTGAACTTAAGGCCAGAATTAGGATGAAGACCATAAATCAGGGGCAGAGATCAGTAGCCAACTACACCCAGGAATTTAGAGAGCTGGTGTGTCATATTTGAGGCTGGTCCCAGGGAGCCCTGATAGAAGCTTTTAAAGATGGGTTAAATGAAGATGTATATCAAAGTTGTATTGCCAGAAGAGACCCCAATGAGCTGCAGCTGTGGTACGTGCTGGCAGCAGAGGTGGAAATTGATCTGACCCAAAACCAATGCCGGGGGGGGGGGTTGGTTGGAACAAGTCCTCCCCCACCAGCCCTCGAGAAGCATTAAAACCCCAAAAAGGGAGGAATGGCAGCAAAACCCAAGACCACTGCTTGCTTCTGATGTGGGAAGGAAAGTCACCGGGCTGCAGATTGCCATGCCAAGTTAGAACCAAAGTGGGCACCAGGAGGAGGAAGAAAACCTGAAAAAAACCCAGCAAAGCCTTGCGAAACGGCGCTTAAAGTGGATGAGGTTGTAGAGGTCACTCCTCCGAAAGGAGAGGAGCTGGGAACTCCAACCTCTTCTGAAGAGAGTGAATCCGAATCGGAAGACGACTCACTGGTAAGTCCAAACAAGGGCCCTATGACCATTCCAGTGAGATTAAAGGTACCCATGTCAGGAGCCAAAGGGGAAATGCTGGCCTTGTTAGACTCTGGGTGCACAAGGTGTGTAATCAGCTCGGAGGTAGTAGAGAAAATGGGCTTAAGACTAAAGGCCTTTTGCCAATTGGATGGATCGATAGCTGCCGGCGGCCCTGCACATTTCATAACGGAACCAATAGAAATGACGATGGGGAAGCACAGAGAGACTTTGCGTTTTATTGTGGCTCCTGGGATGGAACGGTCCCTAATACTGGGATTGCCCTGGCTCCAGAAATGGAACCCCCACATCAATTGGAGGAAAGGGTCGTTGCGCATATATACTGACCAGTGCCCAGAAGGGGAGGGGCAATCTCAACCAAAACTCAAAAATCCCACTGAACTGGCCTCCACTGGTACCAAGAACCTGAAGGGGGAGGAAAAAATTCCGGAGGAATATTAGGACTTAACGGAAGAATTCAATGAAAAGGATGAGCTTCCACCCCATTGTTCTACAGATTGTAGTATTGAAATTTTACCCGGGGTGAAACTCCCAAAACCAAAACTGTACTCGATGACACTGAGGGAGTTAGAAGAGCTGCGGTCATTTATCGATAAGAATTTGGAACGTGGCTTCATCCAACCTGCTAGACCCCGGGTAGCAGCCCCAGTGTTGTTCCATGAAAAGAAAGATGGCTCCCTTCATTTATGTGTTGATTATAGAAACCTGAATGCTATTTCAGTGGAGAACGTGTACCCCCTCCCCTTGATGAAAGACATGTTGACCCACTTGGCCAAAGGGAAAAATTTTACGAAGCTCGACTTGAGAGAAGCGTACTACCGGGTTCGAATTAAGGAAGGGGATGAATGGAAAACCGCTTTTAACTGCCCAATGGGTTGTTTCCAATTCAATGTTCTTCCATTTGGCCTACAGGGGGCTCCTGCAGTATTCATGCAAATGATCAATCAGGTGTTACATGAACAAAGGGGTTTTGGTTTATCTTGATGATATCCTTATTTATACAGAGACTCATGATGAACATGTGAAACTAGTGCGGTCAGTTTTGGAAAAACTTTGAGCCGCTAAGTTGTATGCAAAGTTGTCCAAGTGTGAATTCCACCAGGAAAAAATTGACTATTTATCGCATCTCACATGAGGGTATAGAAATGGATCTGGGGAAGGTTCGTGCCGTGTTGGAATGGGCTCCTCCCCACACCAGGAAACAACTTCAAAGTTTCTTGAGATTCACCAATTTTTACTGTCAATTTATCCCTGCTTTTGCAAAGATAGCAATGCCTATCACAAAACTCCTAAAAACCAAAGGGGAGGTGAAACCAAAGCCTAGTAAACCACTGGAGTGGTCCATGGAATGTCAAGCCACCTTTGAAAAGCTGAAACAACTGTTTACTGCTGAACCAGTACTCAAGCACCCGGACATGGACGCTCCTTTTGTAATCCAAGCCGATGCGAGTGACATAGCAGTTGGAGCAGTGTTACTACAAGCAAATAAGATGGGGACTCTGCAACCATGTGCATATACTTCCCGTAAACTAATTGAAACCGAAAGAAGGTGGGCCATCTGGGAAAAAGAAGCTTTTGCAGTTCGCTGGGCTCTGTTAACCTGGAGGCATTTCTTAGAAGGGGCAAAACACCCATTTGAGGTGTGGACTGATCATAAAAACTTGGAGGCTTTGAAAACGCCTTGGAAGCTCTCTTCCTAACAAATTCGCTGGGCACAGTACTTTAAACGTTTTAATTTTTCATTGAAGTACATTCCAGGGGGGAGGAACTTCATGGCGGATGCTTTATCCAGATTACCTCAATATAATAGTGCTTACCAGGAAGTGGTATGGCTGATTGTCCCAACCAGTTGGCAGCTCCAGTGGTTACCAGAGCCCAGAAGAAGAAGGAGGTTGATTTATCGAATGATTTGACTGCACAATTAAGAGATGCTCTAAAACTTGATGATTGGTTCCTTGCTCACTCAAATAACTGTACAGTTAGAGATGGATTGGCATGGGTGGGGGCCAAATTATATGTGCCAGCGAAGCTGAGAAACCAAATATTACAGCAAGCTCATGATTCTAAAGCCGCTGGTCATTTTGGATTCGTGAAAACCTTACACTTGGTTAAAAGGCAATTTTGGTGGCCTACCTTGAAAAAAGACATTGAAACTTATCTAGCTAGTTGTCCTATTTGTGCCTCAGCCAAACGGCCTCCTGGTAAGCCTACAGGCTTGCTACAAAATGTAGCTAGACCAACAGCTCCATGGAAGGAAATCTTTATGGATTTTATAGTGGAATTACCTGAAAGTGGGGGGAATACTGTTATTTGGGTAGTAACTGACTTGTTTTCCAAACAGGTACATTTCATACCTTGTCCGAAGATCCCATCTGCAAAAACATTGGCTAAACTTTTTATTTTACATATCTACAGGTTACATGGGGTTCCTGAATGCGTAATCTCAGACAGGGGTGTCCAGTTTACTCCAAACTTTTGGAAGGAGTTCCTGAAGCTATTGGGCTCCACCCAGGGCTTAAGCTCCACCCACCATCCATAAACCAATGGGGCTTGTGAGAGAATTAACTCGGTATTGGAACAATATCTTAGATGGTATATAAATTATCAGCAAGATAATTGGGCTGACTTATTGCCATTCGCTGAGGTGGCATATAATAATTTGGTACATAGTAGTACTGGGTTTACTCCATTTAAAGTGGCTTCAGGACAAGACTTTGTACCCATACCCGAGCTCCCATGGGAGAAACCTAACATTCAGTCATTAGATGAATGGATAACACAACTCCAGCTTACCTGGCCGGTTACTCGTAAAGCATTATATGATGCACATCAAGCTCATAAGAAATTTGCAGATAAAAAGAGAACTCCACAAAAACCATATCAGGTGGGGGACAAGGTCTTTTTATCCACCAGATATTTGCAAACCACCCCAAAGTCAAAGAAGCTTGGCCCTAAGTATGTTGGACCTTTCTCAATTGAACGAATTGTAAACCCTGTGGCAGTCCAACTGAAATTACCAAAAACTCTTCGACGGATCCACCCTGTTTTCCATGCTAGTTTATTAAAACCTGAACATACTTCCGATCTGAGATCAATCTAGACCGACCCTCCTGTGCCATTGCTAATTGAAGGTGAACAACATTTTGAAGTTAAAGAAATTTTGGATTCTCGAAAACGAAGGGGTCGACTTCAATATTTGATTGTTTGGGAACATTTTCCGCCTTCCCAGGCTGAGTGGGTGAATGAGAAGGATGTTAGAGCTCCTATACTTATCAAGGCATTTCATACTAAATATCCTGATAAGCCCTAAGAAAATAAGTATGTTGCTGTTACCTGTATATTGTCTATTACCTTCTTCTTTTTTTTTTTTTTTAGGACTAACGTCTCTTTTTTAGAAGGGCCGAATGTCAGCCTTCAAGATTTTCTCCCTTTGCTTTGCATCTTTCGGCTGTCATAAGTAATGGGGGGGAAGAGGGGGAGAATGATTATGGGAAGTGAGCTGGAGGTGTTACAAACCAGAACTGTATAAACTGGGGGGGGGGGTGTTACATTCTTGCTTAGGTTTCTATTCTATGCTATGCACAGCTGCAACTCTTTATCAAACTATGTCAAGATCAATGGACAGAAGCCTCATCACCACCTAGAGATTCCCACATGATGGTATACACAACTTTTAATTGGAGGAACCATTTGAACTATTGGGGGTGGGAACGTTGCCATTACTTTATATATGTGATTTACGTGCCTATTTTCTCAGATTCAGAATTCTTTGCTACCACTTGATTTCCAGTAAAAGATATCTTTTCTCTAATTAAAAGAGTCTAAGTATTTCTTTCTTGGATTTTGAATGGAGCACCAGCTGACAGCAGCTGTCAACAATCAAACATAAACACTGGCACGATAGGACTGGAATAGATGCTGTACCATCTGTAGAGTCACATTTCTGGGATTGGATCCAACATCCTTGGCTGGGTGGATGCAATGAGCTGGAATCCACAAAGGTCCTGTAGGAGCAAGCACAGCAGCATAGCCCTGCCACAAGTAGTTAAATTTTGAATAGAAACATTCAATTTATTTAAGGTAATTAGAAACATTCAATTTATTTAAAGTAAATAAAACTTTTTTACCAGGGACCCTTTCCCCCCCTTTTTTATTTATTTGTGGAGGCAGTCCTTAAAGGACTGATAAGTATGTTCCATGATGGCTATATTCCAGGTTGTACAAAATTGCAAAAAAGCAATGAGGAATAGGCTGGCCCATTATCAGTTTTTAAAGAAGAGGGTTTGTCTAGGGCTGTAATGGCCAAAAAAAAGATGAGAAATAACATGATTAGCAGTTTCCCCTTGAAGTGTGGCCCAAATCACTCCTTAATAGGTATCAATAGATAACTGCTTGGCTTGGTCGAATGGAATATGGCAAGCTTGTGCCAGCCCCCTAGCATTGTGATGGAAAAAAGAGTGAAAAAAAATCTGAAAACAAAGTAGGTAAAATATGAACAGCAGAGTCAGCAAGACTATTGCTTTCAAAAAGAGGCCCAAGAACGGGGGAGTGACTACATATGTGAGACACATAGTAAAACTGCTTTGATCCTGTAGCAGCTGCTGCAAAGTTAAAAACAAGGCCATGAGATTAGGATCAATCCTGGCTGTAATATAAGCACCTGGAAGATTAAAAATAAGTTGACACACATAATGAGAGTCAGAGATTAAATTGAAAGGCTGTTGAGAAAAGATTTGGAAAGCTAAAATAGCAGCAGCCAATTCTGAACATTGAGGTGAGGGTTGCATTGCAGTGTAGGACATTTTTCAGATATCATCATGAGTGTGTTTATAAGCAATCGCTCCTCTCGTTCATCCACTATCTGAAAAAAACAGTAGGAGCTGGTGGCAATGGAGAAGTAAAAAGCAGTGGACCAACAGGAAAGAAGAAGTCATTAAGCAAGCAAGACGAGGATCTTTAGGCAAATGATATGCAATACAGCCTACATAGTCAGTTAAAGCACATTGAAGAGATAAGTTATTCTGAAAATAAAATTGAAAATCAGATTTACACAACTCCACCATTTACACCTTACTGTACTTATCAAAAATTACAAGAAAGAGGATCCCAAATCATGTTTCTACCCTAACCATTTTTTTATTTCTTCTTCCCCTGCTTCTTATTTGCAAAGCCCATTGTAAACCCTTTGTGATTTTACCTGTTGTGCTGATAATAGTTATGCATTCTTCACATTCTTGTTATAATCTTTCTGATGAATCAAACTTTAGTGTCAATTCTGTGAGACCTGAAGTCAGCTGGCGTCAGCAGAATAAGCCTGCAGTACAACATTCTAACCACTGCACCACCATGGCTCATGTGCTTCTGTTGTGATTTTATTTGAGGGGAAGGGAAAGGGAAGGAACAGTGTAGTATTAAAGGCCAAAGATGTTCCCTCCGAGAATAGAAAAAAATCAATGTGAAAACACAACCAGGTAAATATAAATTGTTGAGAGAGGGCACCCCACAGCCTATGCCCCATATCTCCTACACTTTTCCCATTTAGTCTGTTATGAAAGGATGGAGCACAGATTTTTCTTTGAATATTGTAGCAGATGAAGAGTTGTGGGAGGAGTGCATAAAATTATATCATGCTTGTGGGATTCATATGTTTTATACCTCCAGTTATTTAGCAATCCCCAGGATCTGGTGATTTTTCAAGTTTGTTAGCAGGTAACTCTATTTACTAGGAATGTATTTTGCTCAGTACCATATGCTTTTATTGTTATAGCTCGGAAAAAAGGGGAGGCCACACCAGAGCATCTCAATAACACGCTTTATTCAGGGAATAAAGGGGACTGTCGCGTCTGCATGCTAACAAGCGGACCTTCCAGCGAACAGCGACTGGCTCGACCTAGCAGCCGGCTTTTATAGCCGGCTGTCGAAGGGAGCCAGCCAATGGGGGCTGCAAACGCCCCCGCAGGATGAACGGACCTGATGGGGAACTTGTGTCAGTCCCGGAGACATAACACCCCTTCCCCCCAGATACGAACACGAATAGTCCTTTAAGTAAGCGGGTGGCCTGTGCGATCGCCCTGACCGGCGCAATTCTGGCGAGACACAAAGTGGCATAGAGTTCTGGGAGTCGGGAACTGGCTTTGCCGGACAGCAGGACCGATCTGGGGTCCGGTCTGGAGTCTGGGAGTGGTCACAGTCCTCGGGTTGGATTGTTAAATTGTCACTGTCACGCAACCCGGTGGTGTCGTTGGTCGGTACGGCTGACGACTCTGTAGGACGGTCCCGGTCTACCGTCCGTTCCCTCGACTCGGCTGGTGGAGACTGGTCACTCTGGAGGTCCCAGCTAGGATTCGGGTGCGGCGATTGGAGAGTCCCTGGAGTCCCTGGGTCAGCATTGGCATGTTCGCCCTGGCGACTTCTTATCTGGTCCAGATGCCTCCGCCAGATACGCCCGTCCCCCAACTGGATGCGGTATGACCTTGGACCGGTGATGGCCACGATCTTCCCGGGTACCCACAGTGGATCGCCTGCGTAGTTCCTGACAAACACTTGGTCCTGTAATACAAAACTCCTGACCCTCGTGTTAGAACCAATTGGTGTGTCAGGGCAATAGTGGGGATGCAGTCTATCTAGCACTGTCCTTAGGCGTCTGCCCATCAGTAACTCGGCTGGAGACTTGTTTGTGACAGTACATGGGGTCGAGTGTTGGCTTAAAAGAAAGCGAGAGAGTCTGGAGTGCCAGTCGTCTTGAGTGAATCTTGCTAACGCCTCTTTGGCTGACCTAACGGCTCTCTCCGCCAACCCATTGCTAGCGGGATGAAACGGGGCCGTTAGGATATGCCGGATGCCCAGGTTGGTGACATACCGGCTGAATTCTGTGGACGTAAATTGGGGGCCATTGTCTGAGACTATGGTGTCAGGCAGACCATGTGTAACAAATAAGCGGGTCAGAGCCTGGGCAATTGCTCGGGTGGTAGTTGTGAGTAGGAGGGCCACATCGATCCATTTGGAGAATGAATCCACGACCACTAAGAAGGTCTTGCCGTGGAAGGGCCCGGCCAAGTCAATGTGCAACCATGACCACGGTGCGTTGGCACTTTCCCATTTGGTTGGGGTGGTGATCGGTGGTGCTGGCCTGGATTCTTGACAGGGGCAGCAGGAGCTTACCCATTTCGTGATCTCGTCATCCATGCCCGGCCACCAGACGTAACTCCGAGCCAACGCTTTCATGCGGACGATGCCAGGGTGTCCCTCGTGTAACGCCTTCAGGACGGGTGTGCGCAGCGGCTTTGGAATGACAACTCTGGTCCCCCACAACAGGCAGCCCTGTAAACTGGAAAGTTCTTGCTGGCGGGTTTTAAACGGTGAGAATTCAGTTGAGAGATTACTGCCCGGCCACCCCCTCCGTACCCAGTCCAGGACCTGGGCAATAAGTTTGTCTTTTTTGGAGTGGAGAGCAATGTCGCCAGTGGTGACTGGGATGTTGAACTCACTGGCATCGAAAATGGCATGGACTGGGGCCGGGTCCTCCACGGATGCTGGCAACGGGCAGCGGCTGAGGGCGTCGGCGTGGCTAAGGTTTTTTCCTGGGCGGTGAACCAGTTTGTACGAGTAAGCTGCCAGGAATAAGGTCCACCTAGTCATTCTGGGAGACAAGACTTGCGGTGTTTGTTTTTCTCCTGAGAGGAGCCCCAACAGTGGTTTGTGATCTGTGACAAGTTCGAAGTTGTGACCGAAAAGAAATTCATGGAATTTTTTGACCGCAGCAACGGCGGCTAGGGCCTCTTTGTCAATTTGGCTATAATTATGCTCGGTTGTTGAAAAGGTTCTAGAAAAGAATGCGATTGGAGCTTCGGAGCCGTTGGGGAGTCTGTGGCTTAAGACAGCCCCAATCCCAAAAGGTGAGGCATCTGCAGCCAAGACTAGAGGAAGGCGCTGGTCGAATTGTATTAGGACAGCGTCCGAAGTGAGTAGCGATTTGACTGCCTTAAAGGCGTATTCCTCTTTGGGTCCCCAATGCCATGGAGTGTTTTTGTCTAGAAGTCTATGCAACGGTTCAGCTACTGAGGCTTTGTGGGGTAGGAACGACGCATAGAAGTTTAGCAAACCCAGGAAAGTTTGTAATTCTGACTTGGAAGAAGGAGTGGGTGCCTCGTGAATGGCTTTGACTTTAGATTCCACCGGGTGGATGCCAGAGGCGTCTATTTTATACCCAAGAAAGTCCACCTGCTTAGTGGCGATGTCACACTTCTCCCTTTTTAGTTTGAGGCCATGCTGCCTGAACCTATCCAATACCGCTCTGACTCTGAGGAAAAGTTGGGGTCTGTCCCTGGCTGAAACTAAAATGTCATCAAAGTACGGAACTACGCCAGGGAGGCCTTGCAGTATCCGTTCCATTAATGACTGGAAGATACCTGCGGCGACGCTAACGCCAAATTGGAGGCGCTTGCATCGAAATGCCCCTCTGTGGGTGACAATAGTTTGTAATTCGGCCATTTGGTTATCCACAGGAAATTGCTGATAAGCCTGTGACATATCCAATTTGGCGAATATGGTTCCCGGTTCAAATGTGTGTAGTAAGTGTTGGATTACAGGGACTGGGTACGCGCTAGTCTGTAGATAGCAGTTAATTGTGGTCTTATAGTCAGAACACATTCTTATACTGCCATCTTTTTTTAGGGGTGTGACAATTGGGGTCTCCCATTTTGCAAAATCCGTGGGCTCGATCACCCCTTGTTTGAGCAATTTGTCCAGTTCTGCATCCAGCTTAGAGCGCAGAGCAAATGGTACTCTACGCGGTTTTAAACGGACGGGAACTGCTTGGGGGTCCACCGAAAAGGAAATGGGCGTACCGTTATAACAACCCAATTCATTGCTGAACACATCAGCATAGTCTGAAAATAGTGAGTCGATATCGGAAGGTGAGACAGCATGTACTCCCGTTAAGCTAAGGCCGAGATAGGGGAACCAATCCAACCCCAAAAGGCTAGGGAGGGCACCATCTACCACCACTAAAGGCAGATGGCCTTTAAAGGATTTGAATCTAATGAGGAACTTGCCTGTTCCGAGTACTGGAATATTCTTCCCTTGATAATCCCTCAAAGTGAGACGACTCTTCTGGAGTTGCTTCCTGGACAGGCTGGGTTGTATTTTCTTAAGTGTGCTCCATGAGATGATCGAGAGCGCTGACCCGGTATCGACTTCCATAAGGTAGGGTTTACCTTCTAAATGAATAGAGAGCGTAATTTTATTAGGTGTCAACAAAGTGTGGTTAGCTTGGTAGCACGTATAACAATTTTCTACTTGCCTGGGTGGCCCTGGAGGGGAGTAAGAGGATGATGACTTTTGTGGAGCCGCGTGCGTTGCCTGGCAGGCCCTGGCGATGTGGCCTTTCTTGTCGCAATTGTTGCAGGTGGCGTTCCTGAACCTGCAAGTCGTTCTGGCATGGGACCCCCCGCAGGAGAGGCACAACAGGATGTGTTTAAGTGCTTTGCCGTTTTTAGGCCTAGCTCCTACCTGTGGCTGCTTGAAAGGTTTGAGGCGATGAACTTCTAAGTGTTCGGTGGGGTCTTCTTCGCTCACCGCTTCCTCGGAATGAACAGTGACCAGACTGGGTTTGGCTGCGCTTCCTTGTATTTCAGCGGCCGACTGGGCCGCTAGTTCTGCGGCCAAGGCTTCTTCGATCGCCGGGTGAGGTTGAGATCTTTTCTGGCCAGCAAACGCCTCTGTAACCTTACATCTCTGACTCCACAGACGAGTTGATCAAGGAGCATGTCGTCTAGGTAATTTTTAAATTCGCAGTGGAGGGCTGCGGTTCTCAGGGCGGCCATATACTGATTGATAGATTCCCCATCTGCTTGCTTCCTCATACAAAAGGCAAAACGTCTCGCTATCTGCGATGGCTTTGGGGAATAATGGTTGGAGAGTGTCTCCAACAGCTCGGACCAAGGGACGCTCTTTAATTCTCTTGGGGCGAATAGCGCTGTGGCGGTATCGAATACTGCGGCCCCGCAGTAACTCAGGAAGTACGATTTCTTCCTGTTCTCTGTAGCATCGGCCAGACCAATGGCATCAATGTAGTGATTGAAGCGGTTTCTGTAAGAGTCCCACTTGTCTTCATCTGGCTTAAATGGTGGAAACGCCGGATTTGAATTCATATTGGGTGTTCAGTCTGTTGGTAGACTGACCAATCTCACTGGGAATACAAGGCCCTGATAAGTGTGGCAGCTGCAGTTCGCAGTGCTGCTTCAGCTCTTAGAGGATCTCTCTGGGTTACACGCTCTATGTGGCTATGGCGGCTATGGCTGTAGCGCCGTAACTGACTTCAGTTTGAATTTCGTGCCCTTACAAGGGCGTAGGCGGCTATAGCTGTAGCGTCGTGCTGACAGCTATTCAAATTGCGCGCCTACTGTGTTCTGGCGGCTGTGAGTGCAGCGCCGAAGCTTCGCTAACAACAGAATCCAAACAGCAGCGGTTGAATTCTGTGCTCAAATGCTGGGCGGCTGAGGTTCTCAGTGCCCTACTTTCTCACGTAGCTTTTTTTAAACTGAGCGGCTACACGCTCCACTTTCACTTCCGCAATCTACGACTGACCGAGCTCTCAACGGCGCAGCTACGGTTCAGCGTTTTGGTGTGTGTTTTCAGCTCTTTTGATATTTGCTGCTGGTTGGCCAGATCCCATCCTCGTCGCCAATGTTATAGCTCGGAAAAAAGGGGAGGCCACACCAGAGCATCTCAATAACACGCTTTATTCAGGGAATAAAGGGGGCTGTCGCGTCTGCATGCTAACAAGCGGACCTTCCAGCGAACAGCGACTGGCTCGACCTAGCAGCCGGCTTTTATAGCCGGCTGTCAAAGGGAGCCAGCCAATGGGGGCTGCAAACGCCCCCTCAGGATGAACGGACCTGATGGGGAACTTGTGTCAGTCCCGGAGACATAACATTTATATTGTATGGTTAAGGCTTACACAAAGATGTACTCTATAAGAAGAAACAGCATGACTTTTTCACTTGTTGATTTTTCATAATACTTAGGCTTACTCTGAAAGGGGCAAGAAGCCAAAAGTAGTGCTGTTCAGAATTTAATCACCCATTACACTAGCCATAGTCTCTTTCTTTCATTGATTGAGGTTCATACAACATGTTACATTAAAATGGAGCCAGCCATATTGGTGTAACATGTGCACTTGGGCTACATATGCAATCCTGGCTTTTCCTCATCTTTGGCAAACATCACCCATCACACTAGCCATCCTTGGTGCTCTCTGAGCTGCCCTCTTTTCTTGTAGATATTTCATTACCCAAACTAGGTAATATCATCAGTGCTAACCTTCGTTTCAACCCTGAGCTACAAATATTTTCCTTTATTGGAAACATCAATAAAGGTTTTTCCAAACCAGAAAAACCTTGAATAACTTTGGAGGAACTATGCTCAGTGAAGGTAGCATCAGCTTTTTATAATGAGGGGATAATGGCTTGGTAACTGTTAGAGAATCAACATTGCCTTAATTGCTTTGCAATAACTAATGCATACATGCACAAGAACAAAGGAAAAGGTATAGGAGGAAAGTATCTAAAATGGCTGAGGACTGATGGTAGACACAACCTTTTGTGAAAGCCTCAAATTAGATAAAAATGATGACAAATGGGAGGTCAGGCCCCTTTCAATAACAGGATCCCAGAGCTCTCAAATATTTGGTTTCATTCAATTACATAGGAGGCTTCTGGTCTCTTGTGACTGAACTTTTTCATCTCACTTTGCTAAAAGGATAAAGCAGAGAAGCTGAACAGGATATAAACAGGATAGCCCACATTCTGCTGGGTGAATCATTTCCCTTATTGTTTTTTAAAAGCTGCCTTGACAGGCCAAGGGGAGCTTTGCTGACAAAGCAAGGGAAGTGCACTTTGGTGTGGGGGTGGAAAGGAAGGGGGTATTTTACAGGGTGGCTGGTTCAAAGATGCATCGTCACTACCAAGAGCACCTACGGTCCAGCTCAGGAATAGTCTGGCAAGTGCAGTTTAGTGCCTGCAAGGACTCTGAACTATCCATTCTGATGTTTGGGCAGAAACGCTTTGAATGGCTTCCAAGCTGATGTGTGCCTGTCTTTTCATAAGATGGAAAGCAATAGGGACTGAATTAATGAAGTTGCTCCACAAGACATGAGGTTCTGTGGGAAAGAACTCTGTGGTAATCGCAGAGAGGGAAAAGACCCAGAATCATTGTGCTAAAATAAGGCCAATGGTCTGCTATGGGGACATGCTGCAGATGCACTCTTAACCCAAACTGGTAAAGTCAACTGATCATTTATGATGGCTTCAATTAAGGGCCCTGCACCCCCCACCCACCCCCAAAAAGACCAGAGCCCTTTGCTAAAACACAAAGAATGAAACATAACCTTTTTGTGCTTGGCAACTTGTGAAAGACCCTGAAACCAGTGCCTGATTGCCCTCTGATGCTTTGCCTCGCCTGTTTTTTTTATTCATGCGATGTATATTTCACAGTTGCCATTAATAGATGTGGGCAGAAATTTGACCTGTGATGCATGAAAAGAACTCAATGTGTGACTTACATGTCAGTACACTTGTTTTCTGCCATATCAAGCCATATCAACTCAGGACGTGATCGTGTCAGATAGTATAACTAAAGCAAGGTTGAATTAATTAATGCTTTCAAGGAGGGGAAGATCTTAAAAGGAGAAGTCAGAGGCTATAAGAGAGTCTCTTTATTACATGTACATCTTTCCCAGGGCTGAGATTTTTTCAGTATTTCTTATACCTGTTAATGGCTATTACAATCCTTCAGTGTTGTATGTTTGTCTCCTTCTAGAGGCAGGTAGTATCATTTGAAATACTGCAAGATTTATTGGGAATGTGGTGACAATTCCTCAGAAGTTGTCTGAGCAAGAAGCTATGATCAAGAATTTGTAATCTGAAAACCCCAACACTGATGAAATTTGGTATATTTCATCTTTGATGGTCTAATGCTTCTGAAAATTTCTTCTGTTCTGCTAAGAAAAAATCTATGTGCTGTTAGGTGTTAGGGTTGTCTGTCTTGGATAAAGGGAGAATGGGGCTCCCCCTTTCCCCATTTCAGCTGTACCTATTTCAAAATTGGAAACAAATTGCCTGAACTGTTTCCAGAGCCAAATATTAGATTGTGAAGAATTGGATCTTCTATGCACTTTCTGCTTATGACCTCCCAACTTACCATTCAACATGGTGTACAATCCTCTGCCTAGAATCTTTAGCAAGTGGAGATCTTCATTGGCTCAGGTAGCTGACTGAACTCGAGAGGAATGTGATAGGATGGTCTGCTTTAGAATGATGCTATGCTTTATAAGGGTGCCAAGTTCTTGTTTTGAAGAAGTTAATCTGAAGTTTGTCGGCATAATTTAATTGAATATGAAGTTCCAGAGTTTCTAAATATATGTTTGTGTTTAGCGCATCTCAAATTGAGTATATTAAAATCCAAAATTGGTTGATTGATTATGTGACATCAGGTTGTTTTCAACTCCCAGAGATACAGTACAGTAGACATACAGTAGATAGGTTTTTGTTCTGTCTCACCTGTGGCCACGAGGTGAGAGTCCAAATTTCCAAAGGAAAATACACAAACAGACAGGAACAGAAACAATAGAGTTAACTTCCTTTGGCTGAATCCGTCCTTGGCAGTTTTCCCAGAAGCTGCCTGCCAAGTCCAATAATGAGCAGAACCATAAATCAGAGGAGAACGCCACACAGATAATTTGTCCAAACTGCTAAATCAAATAAACAAGTTGACCCGAACAGGGATTCAGAGCTAACATGCCCCCTTATATTCCCTGAGAGGCGTGTCAGTCTCTTTTCTCAGTCCCTGACATGTCCTTTTACGTTGTATTTCACATTTCTGCCTGCGTCTTTGCCTTGCATCAGACCAGCATTTCTTGGCTTGATCTTCAGCCAATGACTCTGGCACGCTCTCCTGATTATCTGCCGATACCTGAGGCACAATCAGGGAGGAAGATTCTGGGGAGGAAGATGATTCTGAAATTTCCAGCAAAGCAGGTTCAAACCTCAGAGCCAAGTCCTCCTCTTCCTCCTGACTCCCATCTGTGTCTCCCAACAAAGCAGGCTCAAACCTCAATGCCAGATCTTCCTCATCACTCGAGCCTATGTCTTCTGATAGAGCAGGCTCAAACCTCCGAGTCACAACACTATCCCACACCGCAGGGCCCTTCCCCCAAGTCTGACGATCCAGATGTGGTTTTAATGGAAACCGTTCATGGAATCTCCAGATAAGGTCTGGGGAGTGAACCGTGGAAGCATCCACCCAGAAAAGAACCTCTGATCCATCCTCTAGCCTCTCGACAAAGTACTGAAATTGTCCTTTCAGCCAGCAAGAATCCCGAATGCTGACCACCGTGTCGTCAGCATCGGCATCATCGCTGGGTACAGATGGAGAAATCGTACCAGCGGGAGAACGGAGAGTACATGATGGGGCGTCAGGAACCAGAAGGGAATGGTGGAAGATAGGATGAATGCGCATGGAGCGTGGTAGGGTGAGCCGATAAGCAACGGGATTGATGACCGCCTCGATAGGGAAGGGACTGATGAAACGATGGTCCAACTTCTTAATCGGATGATCGACCCGGAGATGCTTCATGGACAACCACACCCTGTCTCCCATAGCCAGCGGAGGCGTCACCCGATGCGAGCGATCCACGAATCTTTTGTAGTCTGCCTTAGCCCGTTCCAATTATTGTGAAATCAATTGGTGCACCGAATGTAGTTCAGATAAAAAGTCTCATGTTTCTGGAACCGGGGAATCCAAGATCGACAATGGGAAAAACCTCGGATGGTAGCCCACATTTGCATAAAAGGGCATCATGTGAGTGGAGGTGTGCTGGGAATTGTTAAAGGCAAACTCCACCAAAGGGAGATAGGTCACCCAATCGTTCTGTCGATGGTTGACAAAACATCTTAGATATTGGGCGAGGATGCCAATTACTTTCTCAGTCCCTCCATCGGTTTCTGGATGGTGCGCCAACGCCAAACACACCTGCACCCGTAATGCAGTCATTAGACTCTTCCAGAATTGAGCGGTAAACTGGACACCACGATCCGAAACTACCCTGTCCGGTAGGCCATGCAAATGGAATACATGTTGCAGAAATAACTGGGCAGTAGTACGAGCCGATGGTAACTTTCAACAGGGGATAAAGTGGGCCATCTTGGTTAGCATATCAACCACCACAAGTATCATCGTATAACCCGACGAAGAGGGCAAGTGTGTTAAAAAGTCCATGGAGATTGCCCCCCATGGTCGGTCCGGAGTCGGCAGTGGTTGAAGGAGACCAGGAGGTGCACCCGACGTGGCTTTCGCTTGCCAGCACAGTACACAGGAGGCGACGTAGGCGAAGACATCATGCCAGACTCAAGGCCACCAAAAAGTCTGTGTAACCAGATGAAGGGTTTTAAAGAACCCAAAATGGCCAGCAGCTGGGTTGTCATGACATTGAGTCATGATGAGGGCTCTAAGTGTCCTGGTGGGCACGTACAATCAGCCCCGATGTCATAGTAAGCCCTCCTCCAGAGTCCATGGGGAGTCAGGTCCAATTTCTCCCATTCTCTGCTGCAACCAAGCATCTAAGTGCTGCGCCTTTCGTACCTGAGCCCTCAAATCCACTGGTTCCTGGATAACGGCCAAAGATTCTGGTGGCAGCACCGTACGTGGAGGAAGAGGGTCCTCGGGACAAAGATACTCAGGTTTACGGGACAGGGCATCTGCTCTCCGATTTTGACCACTGGGAATGTAAGTGACCGAAAAGTTGAACCTGGCAAAGAACAACGACCACCGGATCTGTCGTTGGTTCGACTTCCTAGCAGTGGTCAAGTGCTTCAGATTACGATGATCCATCTGAACCTCCACCTTGTGCCAAGCCCCCTCAAGGTAATGTCGCCAGGTCTCAAACTCAGCCTTGATGGCCAGCAACTCTTTTTCCCAGATTGTATAGTTGCGCTCGGAAGTAGTAAGTTTCCGTGAATAGTATGCTCATGGAAAAAGAGGTGCACCATCCGCTGGGGCTTGTAACAACACCACCCCAATAGCCACGTTGGATGCATCCGTCTCTACCACAAACGGATGATGGGGATCAGGATGCCTCAAGATCGGTTCTGCAATGAAGGCCTTCGTGATGGCCTCAAAGGCCTGTTGTTGCTGGGGCCCCCACTGAAATGGGACCTTCTTGCAAAGGAGCTGAGTGATGGGATCTGTCAGCTTGGCAAAACCCGGGATGAAGGACCTGTAATAATTTGCAAACCCCAAGAGACGTTGCACATCTTTCACTCGATGAGGGGGTTCCCAATTACACAAAGTCTCTACTTTCCATGGGTCCATGGCAATGTCTTCGGGAAAGATGATATGCCCCAAGAACTCTATGGAAGTCTGGAAAAAGAGGCATTTCTCCAGCTTCGCATAGAGTTTATGCTCCCAAAGACGTTGTAATACCTGGCGAACTTGGTGAAGGTGGCTGTCCCTAGATCTTGAATAAATCAAAATGTCATTCAGGTACACCACCATGAACCGATCAGAGGTTCCACCACAACCAAAGGGACATCAAAATGAGTTATGAAGGCCTAGTCCATGAAACTGGTAGTAGCCCCCGAATCCACCAACGCAACTGCAGGAATCCCCTCTGACCGGGACTGCAAGAAAACCCTCATGTCTAAAAGTAAATGTCGAGGGGGACCAGAGTTCACCTCTGCCACTTCGGGTGGTTGACTAATACGTGCCTGACCTAGGGTTTCCCCGAGGCCAGGCCTGCCCCGTTTCTCCGACTGTACAAGGTTTGATTCGGGCACTGGCTTGCGTGCCCCCTGTTGTTTACCAGGACAGGAATTCACAAAATGTCCAGGCCCCCCACAATACAGGCATAAGCCTCCTTGAAGTCTCCGGGTACGTTCTTGGGCTGTCAGACAAGGTCAGACCACACCCAACTCCATCGGCTCCTCGGCCCTGGCCATGGCACTGTGGAAGACCTGGGGAGCTGGTTGTACAGGATGCTGTGCCTTGAGGTGGATGGCTGTTCCGGAACTGGGCATCTAGTCTTGCACCGTTGAAGCCGGGCGTCAATGCGCAAACATTGCACCACCAGAGCATCAAGGGTCAGGGATGACTCCACGTGCACCAACTCGTCTTGTATATCCTCTGCCAGACCATCTTGGAAAGCATCCATTTGAGCTGCCTCATTCCACGCAGAGTCCATGCAGAGCAGACAAAACTCTGAAATGAACTCCTGCAAGGGGCGTTTCCCCTGGCGAAGTTCCTTTAAGTGTCTGGCAGCGGTCTGAGCTTTTATGGGGTCCTCATACATTGAGTGTAGATGGTGCCAAAAGCCCTGATAGTCAGTTAGTAAGGGGCTATTTTGCACCAATAAAGGAGTGGCCCACCTAGCAGCCGAACCCAACAAAAGACTGATAACAAACCCCACCCAAGCCCAGTCATCAGGGAAATCTTCTGGCCGCAGAGACAAATAATTGACACTGCCCCATGAAAGCCAGGAACATTTCAGGCTGTCCAGAGAATTTATCCGGCACAGCTACCGGGCATTTCCTATGGGGAGGGGCAGGAGGAGCAGCAGGAGCTTGCAGCAACGTAAATTGGTTAACCAGCTGGGTGACTTGCTGCTGCAAAACCTGGTTATCATGCAGAAGTTGATTAATTTGCTGCTGCTGCTGTTGGTTATCCATCTTGGTCAGAAGATGGTGTTTGGGTTCGGGTGAAAAATGTTCTGTCTCACCTGTGGCCACGAGGTGAGAGTCCAATTTCCAAAGGAAAATACACAAACAGACAGAAACAGGAATGATAGAGTTAACTTCCTTTGGCTGAATCCGTCCTTGGCAGTTTTCCCAGAAGCTGCCTGCCAAGTCCGATAACGAGCAGAACCATAAATCAGAGGCGAACGCCACACAGATAATTTGTCCAAACTGCTAACTCAAATAAACAAGTTGACCCAAACAGGGATTCAGAGCTAACACGCCCCCTTATATTCCCTGAGGGGCATGTCAGTCTCTTTTCTCAGTCCCTGATTTGACATTTCCTTTTACGTTGTATTTCATGTTTCTGCCTGCGTCTTTGCCTTGCATCAGACCAGCATTTCTCAGCTTGATCTTCAGCCAATGACTCTGGCACGCTCTCCTGATTATCTGCCGACACCTGAGGCACAATCAGGGAGGAAGATTCTGGGGAGGAAGATGATTCTGAAATTTCCAGCAAAGCAGGCTCAAACCTCAGATGTGGCTTTTCTCCGCATTTGGAGGGCTTCTCACCGAGTCATCGAATGCATCAAGAAAGACACCAGGCTGGTTCTATCTCGGGTGAGCTGCCCCCACCACACACTCGGGGAAGCTCTTTTATTGAATACACATGGGGATACGTCACAAAGGAGAAAGTTTCATTTCATCAACATAACATAAGAGTAAGAGTTTTAGTGGATACATTGTAGCATCCAATCACAGTGTTTAATGGATACAAAGTAACCAATCAGCGCCTGCAGTCCAGTTAGTAGCATCTGGTGTTGTTCTTTTGTTCCTGATACCTGTTTTACCTGGGTGATTTTCTTTTGTTCCTGATACCTGCTTTCAGCCTACGTGAGGCCTGGCATGTATCGAAGACATTGCCTACATGAGGTCTGGCATATGCGAAGACCATTTGAGGCTGATTCATTACTGCATCTCCTCTGTTTTGGTTTTATGCAGAGGAGTTTCTTCTGGATCCTCATCATTGCCCATGCGAAAGCTCGTGCGAATGTTCATATCGGGGTCTTCCGAGGGTATGGCTTTGTACAGAGGTTCCTTTTCCCAGAGAGCATTAACCTGTGCAATGGCGCGCTTCTCTGCTAACAATGACAGATTATTGGAGATAGTGCAAAAATTGGTAATACACATGGAAGAATAACGCATCCAGCAGCAATCATACCTATGACAGCTACTATAGCCTGTAATCCTGGCAGGTTTGGGAACCAGGAGCTGAATATATTCTTGAGGTCAATACCTTGCCATACTTGGTCAGGATTATAGGTTAATTGTCACATCTCAGTTGTTAATTGTGCTACGACTTTGCCAACTTTGTCAATTTGAAGGCAACAATTTGTGAGATTGAACCTACCACATACCCCCCCTTCCTTGGCTAATATGTAATCCAAAGCCAAGCGATTTTGGTAGACAGCTGTACGTAATTTGTCTGTAGCAGTTGCAAGAGTGTTTAGAGCCTTATCTATCCGTTGGCCCGCTAAATCTAAGAAAGCTTGTAAACGAATGATTCTATTAAGCATATATATGGGGGTCCTATATCCATAAGACCCATTCTGGGCCCAACTAGCCATGCCATAGGTGCAAATGATTTTCTCTGAGCTCCAGATATCCCCTGCATATTCTGATTGACAGGGGAAGCCTGCAAAGGTATTGTCTGCATCCCTTTTTTTGCAAGATAACGTGTCATATATGGGGATGCCTAGTTCCTGCTTAATAGGAGTAGGAGGAAGAAGGAGGGTCTTATCCACCCCAACACACATGATCCTTGCCAGTCTGCTGGAAGGGATGGGTAGGCTAGGTTACCACAAATCCAATACATGTTATTGGGCGCTGTCCAATTTTGGGAGGATGTAGTGTCACTGAGATAAGGGAGGAGGGAGGTGTTGAATTTAGCAGGTATGGTGGTGGCATTGTCAGGTGCTGTCCAAATCTGGTAGGAGTCATCCCATGTGCCTAAACAAAGGAGATGTCCTACCAGAATGGACCCATTTTGGGAAAAGCAGTTTCTACCAATTAAGTTGGTAGTGATTGTCCAGATAAGGGGGTCAGAGGCTGTTCTAGCTGTTATATTTCCTATAGAAGACATGTTGTTGAACAGTGATGGCGAGGCTTCTAAAGCTTGCCATGGCCACTGTTCTCCTGTGGTGGTTCCCCCACAGACAAAACGATTGGTTATTGCAAGTTGTTTTGCAATTTTTTCTGCCATGTCCATGAACAAGTTTTTTGCAATAATGCTGGTATCAGGGGCTTTATTTAACTTTCTTAAATTGTTGTACACTGACCAGCCTAACGATGTTTCCTTACCCTCATATATTATTTCTGTTTTGATAGTAATGTAAGTGTTTGGATCTGATCCTGTGCCATCAATCCCTATACCATAAGTATCCATGGCAGGGTGTTGTCTGGAGATAGTGATTTCTACCTTATTGTCTGTGGTAGACCCTGATACTCGTTTGAAGTGTGACAGATGATTGCAGCCTGAGTACCCTCCCCCAGTGTAATCACAGACACAAGACCAACCTGAGCACTCAATGGAGCCCCCACAAGGGATCCATTGATTAGGGTTTCCTATGGCCCAATTGAGGGGTGTAGGACACAAATATTTATGATTATGAGCATACCTGGTTTTCCAATCAGCTGACCCACAAGAATATCCCCCTGGTTTAGAACAAGCAACGCAAACATCAAAAATTAAAACAATTGGGTTAGTACCATCCTTTAGCACAGTGGTGTGATTTAGGTAGTAAAGTTTTCCCTCCCCCTCAGGATCAGCTCTGCCAGAGGCCCTTGGAAGTCCGGCCCACAAGGTAACATTGAGGCAAACAGCCGCCTTGGGGTCATAACAAACAGTTTTGGAGTTCATTTTGCATAGATGGTACATAGTCCCGTTATTTTGGCAAGTTTTTCCAGTAGGAAGGCACTTCTGTGGTTGCTGGGTATGGTAAATAAGAGTTAGTTGAGTGAAGCCTGCTTGTGTGGTTTTGGTCAAGCAGGGGGTGCAATCATCTGACTTGGTGGGGTTTTGCGACCTCTTAGCCCGATGCAGCAAAGGGGGTTTCTGAATATGGATGTCAGGCTGACTCACGAGCTTTCTGAGATGACGATGAGGTGAGCGAGGTCTGAGGACTGTCCAGGAATCATAAGTGTTGCGTATGGAATCACAGAGGCGTCGACCGGAGCAGTAGTAGGTGGTTGCAGTAGGATGAAGTATGAGGAGTGTAGTCCGAGGAGGATGTTCAAAGATGTTGATCTGGAAAGAGGCGTTGCTGGGGATGTGGAGCCATGGCTGAGGAAGTGTTGACCATCTGAGGTAAGGGGGGAAAATGTCCCAGGATGCGGTGCAGATCAGCAGGAGGGGAGTATCTGGCGTAAAGTACATTACTCGAGACGGACCTTGGATGCGTGTGCAGCAAGAAGGAGGAGGAGGAGGGTCAGCCAGGCAACAGAACAGATCATGTTGATATATCTGCAGGTGTTGATTTTTCTACCTTGGGGTGGTATGGTCTGACATGCCATCCAGGAACCCACAGGACACGATCTGGAAGCTGGATGGCTGCGTAGCCACGGCCCCAGGTGAGGAGATCAGCAGGACCCTTCCAAGTAGGGTTTGGCAGTTGGCGGTCGTATACCTGTGGTTTGGGAGAATCAGGGGAGGAGGGGGAGGAAAAGTGTCATTCCGCTGCCGTCGTAGCAGGGGTGCCAGAGAGATTGAGGAAATTAAGTGTATAAAGACAGAGATTAAGGGTGTTTTGCATCGCCGGGAGACCAAGGGGTTTTTTCCCTTTGGTCAGATGTCATTCTAGCGCTGTTTTTAACGTTAAATTGGCTCTCTCCACCAGGGCTTGTCCCTGACTATTATAAGGGATCCCAAATTTGTGGGTGATTTGCCACTTGGTGCAAAATTCTGACATAGCTGTACTAGTGTATGCAGGACCATTGTCTCTTTTTATTTCATTTGGGCATCCCAACGATGCAAAGGTGCGAATGCAATGGTTAATGACATGTTTAGAGGCTTCTCCTCTCTGCGGGGTTGCCATTATAAATCCTGAATAAGTATCTATTGTAACATGTAGATACTTCCAGGGGGCAAACGGAGGAAACTGAGTAACGTCCATTTGCCATATTACACAGGCTTTCAACCCGCGGGGATTTACCCCCAAGGGAATAGAATGGGCTTGCTGACTGCAGGTGGGGCACTGCTGTCTAATGGCTGAGGCTTCTGCCATAGTAAGGTTAAAATGTTTCATGAGGGCTTTAGTATTTTGATGAAAGTAAGAATGACTTTCCCAAGGAGTTAATGTGTGTGTGGTCATAATACCTGCAGCTGCTTGATCAGCCACATCATTACCTTCCTGGAGGATTCCTGGGAAAGGCTGGAGGCTGCGAATGTGTGCTACGAAGAGAGGGTGCTGACGCTGTGCAACAAGCTGTTGCAACGTAACAAAAAGAGAGAGAAGGTTTTTATCAATAGCGGGAGAGAGGTAAAAATCGTGGATAGTAGAAATTATTTGGGTAACATATAGGCTGTCTAAGATCAGGTTGAGGGGTTCATTAAAATTCTGGAGGACTAGTATGGTTGCAGCAAGTTCAGCCCTTTGTGGTGATGTCTGTGCAGGGGTGGTTTTTGTGTGCCACACCCCGTTTCTTTGCAAGCACGTGCCCCTCGTTCTTTACTGCCATCAGCGAATATAGTCAAGGCATTGACCAAAGGCTCTTTGCTGATGGGAGAGGAGAAGGAGATGGGTATTGTCCGAATGATCTGAAAACATGGATCAGCGGGCGGGTGGCAAGAGACTAGTCCAGGCCAGTCGGCTAAAGCAAACTGAAGCTCCTGGGAGTTTTGGAATAGAGGTTCCCAAATTTGCAGCGAGAAGGGGGTAAAAAGTGTGGAGTCATCTATCCCGATGAGTGCTTTTGTGCGGCTCCTGCCCTTTATGATTAATTGAGCTAACTGGGCTGATTTGGAGGTGATGGAGCATCGTGGCATATGGGAGAGATGGATCCACTCTATGATGTGGAGTTTTTGATCCTTTTGGGTCACCACTGCAGTCATGAGACTCGGGGTGGCTAGGATGACCACATCCAAAGGAGTATTGGCAGTGGCTCTATCCACCCATACCCTACGGATATTCTCTTCTATCTGAGTTAATGCTTGAAGCTGAGGTTGCTGCAAGGATATTTTGTCAGCGGGCTTTTTCCCCCAAGTAAGAGCTTCAAACAGCAGGGAAAGAATATCAGTGGTTAGCGACAGGAAAGGTCGGGCCCAATTTATGGTGCCCAGATATTGCTGAAGTTGAACTAGGGTGGGCTGAGGAGTCAGAGAGAGAGGGGGGAGTGAAGGATAGGCAATATTTGAAAGCATTTTATAGCCCAGATATGCGTAGGGAGTTAGTACCTGTACCTTTTCAGGTGCTATGTGCAAACCTCCTTTTGTGAGAATGGCTTTCAGGAAAGAAAATGAAGCAAACACCATACCCGGAGGACAGGAGCAGCAACAAGGATGTCGTCCATGTAATGATATATCAGAAATTGTGGAACGGCAGAACGATAGGGTAATAGGACATTATTTACATAGTATTGACACATGGTGGGGCTATTGAGCATGCCTTGAGGTAGGACTTTCCATTGAAAGCGAGAGGAGGGAGAGGAGTTATTTAAACGAGGTAGAGTAAAGGCAAATAAGACACGATCTTGTTCGTGCAACGGGATAGAAAAGAAGCAGTTCTTTAAGTCAATAACCATGAGATCAAATTTTTCAGGGATGATATTGGGATTTGGAAGACCACATTGTAATGCCCCGATTGGTTTTATAATCAAATTCACGGCCCTTAAATCATGTAAGAGCCTCCATTTCCCTGATTTTTTTCTTTATGACAAAAATGGGGGTGTTATATGGGCTAACAGATGGTTCAACATGCCCTTTGACAATTTGGTCCTGGGCAAGTGATTGCAAGGCCTCTAGTTTGTCTATAGTGAGGGGCCATTGATCCACCCAAACAGGCTCTGTGGTTTTTAGTTGTAGCCGCAGGGTGTTCCAGCAAAAGATGCCATTAGTCTATAATGAGTTTTGCATTAAGTTGAGACATAAGATCACGGCCCCACAGGTTGGTATGCAGTGGAAGAACCAAGGGTTGGAGGTAGGCAGTGCGAGAGACGTTAGAGGAACTCACCGGTAGCCAGTGTTTGCTACGGTGGGCGTGCTGAACTCCTCCCACTCCCCGAACGGCTGGGGCAGTTTCCACGGGCCAATCGTCCAGCCACTCAGCCATTTGGATGACACTTACATCAGCTCCAGTATCTAAGAGACCCAAAAAGACTTTGTCATGGATTGTGAATTGTAACACAGGCCTGGCTTGTTCCATAGTTTGATGGACAGCGAATGCCCAAGCATCTTCAGTTTTAGCAGGTACTGGAACAGCGGTTGCCACTAGTTCTCCCTTGCTAAATTTCGTGGGAGTATTTCCAATTACTGCCATGGCAACTGAGGAAAAGTCATCGGAATCTCTCAGAAATGGAGATGCAATCATTCCTTTTGCCATGAGGTCCCGGATGGGATAAATAATGAGGGGCATCATGGCAGGAGGAATCGTTTTCAGACATGTGGGGAGAAAGTACACAGTGCCTGGGATGTCAATTTCCATATCTTCAGAGGCAATTAATTGGAAAGATATGGTGTCAGCCTTTGGAGCGGGGCTGGCTGATCGCCCCCCTTCTAGTTTCCCTGTGGTTGGGGGGCATCGCTGCGACACTGGTTTACCCAGTGGTACCCTTTTTTGCATCTTGGGCAAATCGTTTTTGGCTTATTGTTTTGGGCATTGTCCCTAGCCCTACATTGTGCTTTGAAGTGGCCTGGTTTCCCACAATTGAAGCAATTTCCAGCTGGCCTGTTTTGAGAATTTGCTTGCTGCAGGGCCATGGCCAGATGCTCCATGTTGTAGGAAACAGTTCCCATGATTCTGCAAGCCTTTAAATAGTCCGAGAGGGAAGCCCCCCCTCGGGCAGCCAGAGGCTGCAGAATCCTCTTGCAATCCTCATTTGCATTTTCAAAGGCCAGTTTCAGCAGAAGCTCCTTGCGGGCTTCTCCGTTTGAGATTTGCCTTTGAATTGCCTTTTGAAGCTCCTCTATGAATTCGGCATAAGGCTGATGTGAGCCTTGAGTAATTTTAGAAAAAGATCCTATGGCGCCAAAGGCAGGATCATCGACCTTATCAAGGGCTCTGATAGCTATGATACTGACAAGGGCAAGAACTCATTGTGGGATTGCAATCTGGGCTGTTAAGTCCGTGAATTGGCCCATACCAAAAATTTGATCTGCTTTCGAGCCATGATTGTGAGCAACCTTTTCAGCCTCGGCACGAAAGTCTGACTCCCAAACAACATACTGCGGTCCTGTCAGTATCATTTGGAAAAGGTCTTTCCAATCTTGGGGTAACATAAAAAAAGAGGTGCTGATGGTATTGATGAAGCCTCTGACATATGGTGCCTGAATGCCATACATGGCCACAGCTTGTTTTAAATCTCTAATTAATTTCATGGATAAGGGCTCAAGTCTAGGCACCATATTTCCGGCTCCATCCCCCACATGTTCCACGGGACAGAGGGAGAGCTCCTCCAGGGTAAGAGAGCCCTCTCTGCGCCCCTGCGCCATGGCTTGCACAACCGCCCCCATGGGTGTTTGATCCTCCACTGGATTTAACTTGGGAGGACTTAAGGGTTCAGGAGTAGTGGGGGAGGAGGCTTCTAATGGGAGAGCGTCTTTGGTTTTGGCTTCAGTTGCATAAGGGGGGACCTCTGCGGGGGGGGGGGGAACTGGCACTAGTCAGCACTGAGCTATGAATTTTTAAACATTCCATAACTATTCACCAGGTGGTTAAAATCTTTGGCGGAGCCCTGGGAGTATCATGAAAATAGTCACCCAAACGTTGCCATGTGGAGACTTTTAAGGACCCTTTTTCCGGATAAGCCAGACACTGCATGTAAATGTAAGTCAAAAGGGTAACAAGGTCCTTCTTAGTTGGAACCGGGAGCGTTTTGCCCTGATTCCTAAGAATGAGAATTGAGCTCTTCGTTAATTCCCCCAATTCCTGCAGATGTGCTATCTGCGCTTTGGAGAATTTCCCGCCCATACTCACCTGAAGGGAGGATGTCTTCTTTGGGGAAGATTCCTGGGGAGGGATCCATGGCACAAGACGGCGTCCCTGCATTGCAACTGGCTCGGCCGGCTGGGTGAGATGGGAAGTCAAAGGCAGACGCGCCCGTTTCCTTTTAGTGGATCACATTGGGGTCACCAGATGCGGCTTTTCTCCGCATTTGGAGGGCTTCTCACCGAGTCATCGAATGCATCAAGAAAGACACCAGGCTGGTTCTATCTCGGGTGAGCTGCCCCCACCACACACTCGGGGAAGCTCTTTTATTGAATACACATGGGGATACGTCACAAAGGAGAAAGTTTCATTTCATCAACATAACATAAGAGTAAGAGTTTTAGTGGATACATTGTAGCATCCAATCACAGTGTTTAATGGATACAAAGTAACCAATCAGCGCCTGCAGTCCAGTTAGTAGCTTCTGGTGTTGTTCTTTTGTTCCTGATACCTGTTTTACCTGGGTGATTTTCTTTTGTTCCTGATACCTGCTTTCAGCCTACGTGAGGCCTGGCATGTATCGAAGACATTGCCTACATGAGGTCTGGCATATGCCAAGGCCATTTGAGGGTGGTTCATTACTGCACTCAGAGCCAAGTCCTCCTCTTCCTCCTGACTCCCGTCTGTGTCTCCCAACAAATCAGGCTCAAACCTCAATGCCAGATCTTCCTCATCACTCGAGCCTATGTCTTCTGACAGAGCAGGCTCAAACCTCTGAGTCACAACAGGTTTTCTCCATAATAATCTATCCCTGACCTGGTATTTCAGTCCTTCCAACTGTAACCACCATTTATTACTGAGTCCATCCACCTGCTATTGATCATCCTTTTCTTTTCTTCCTTTCCACCTTTCCCAGCATTAGAGCCTTCTCCAGAGAGGTAGGTCTTCACATACAGTGTCCCAAGTAGGATAATTTGAGCCTGGTCATTTGTCTTGACTGAGAACTCTGGACTGATTTGTTCAATGATCCATCAGTTTGTTTTCTTGGCTGTCCATGGTATTTGCAAAGTCTTCTTTTACACCAAATTTCAAAGGCTTCAACACTTTTCCTATCCTGTTTCTTCAACATCCAACTTTGACTTTCATAGTGTGTCACAGGGAATATCATGGCTTGCATGATCCTAATATTTCTAGTAATAGACACATCATGGCACTTGAATATCTTTTCAAGAACTTCATTGTTTGAAGTGTTAGTGTGTGGGATATTTCCTACACCATTGATAGTTGATTCTAAAAGAAAAATAATCTATCTACCACTTCAATATCTTTAGTGCCAATTCTAAAGTTGTTTGTTCATGAGTTTGGTCTTCTTTATATTTAATTTTAGTTCCATTTTTCAATGTGCTCCTTCACCTTTGTTACTAGAGTTTACAGATCCTTTGCATTTTCAGCCATCAGGGTAGTGTCATCTGTTTAGTGAAAGTTAATTGAAATTGAAATTGAAAGTTAATTGAAAGTTAATTGAAATTTCTTCTGAATAAATGTCTGCAATAATTTTAGCAATTGTGTTAACTATTTCTTTGTTTAGTAAAATATTCCTGTCACTATTCTACTGAAAGGAACACAAAATGACTAACTAGAATGATTAAGACAGTATGATTAAAATATCTGATCACAAAATCAGAACCAGTAAAATTGAAGCCAAAGCAAAGGCAAAGAAGGGGATAAGAATTCTCCTTCTGTTTAAAAATTTAAAAAGTTGATGCTTGATGGTTTTCAGATGGTCATGAGTTTCACAGAGGAGAGTCCTATGGATCCCAGTGTCAGCATTCCAGGGAACATCCATTCCTGTCAGTAACTCCAAGACAAGCATAGTCTCAAAAGTACTTTTATTAGAATAGCACCTGGCACATCTGTGGAATTCCAAAACTAAAAGTTTCCCAGCTTCCCCACAACGTCCCAACCTACAAACCATTCCCTTTTTACTCATCATCACTTCACATGAACCAATCCCAAAGTAAGTTCCAATTCTTTCTGCACCACATTCTTTAACTTTGAACTATCAAAAGAATTACATTTTGTCTACTAAGAGCTACTCAATTAACAATACCCCCCTCCACTTTCTCCAGTGATGTGGCAGCGATGAATCATGATTCCATAGCTGACACCTAGTTTGGTCTTATGGTGAATGATGGATAGACACTCAGCAAGAAGCTTTTCTATCAGTCCATTTTGTTGTGTGGTCAAAAGCCCATTATGAAAAAGGTATTTTCCAACAAAATGTGAAGCAATCATGCTTAAAAAAATAAAAAACTGTAACAACATAAATGGTGGGGTTTAGCTTAAAAACCATCCAAACTCTAAATAAATTTACAAGTAGCAAAGCAAGAGGGGAGGATGGTAAAAATTCCCTGGAGCCCAAGCATCTAAAATTGTAAAAGGAAGCTCTTCTTACAAACCAAATGTGGGAATATTTGGGCTATTTAATCATCTCAAAATGAATATTAATATTCTTCTTCCCTATGATGGAAAAGGAGGGGAGGTAATGTTGAAGAATGACATCATTATCATCATTATCATCTCTGATTAATATTCTAGTATTTCTATCCAGAGGCTGAATGGTCAAGCTGGAAATAGGTTGCTGAATTCATTTATCATTGTTGTTCTCCATGACCTGAACCTCTAGCTCTATAAGAGAAGATTGCAGCTTTCAGAAAGCCTTGCCTTGATTAGAAGAACTTGCTTTGTGCAAGATGTAGAAATTCAATAGAAGTAGTCATCAGGATGATAATGCTATATTTATAAAAACAAAAGGAGCAGGTGCAATGCCAATCCTGGCTGTTTCTGGTTCCTGTTGAAATGCTAGCATTCAGTGTTTTCATGACAGAAACAAAACCAAGACAAGCGGGGCAACTAGACAACTGTATAATTCTCCACAGATGTCCAAAAACAATTAAAGGGTAGATGCCTATGGTGGAAAGTGCAAACTAGGACAATCTGGTTACCTCTGAATAATTCAGTTGCATGTAAGACTGTAATGAAGAAGCAGACAACTTGATTTGTCTTGAGTTCATTTGGACCAAATAAACTAAAGTGACATTGTGCCAAATAGATTGAAATTCATTTTGCTTTCAGTGAAGACATATGTTATTAAGCACATAAATGGGTGGGTCTTCATGTTCATATATGATGTCCAAAATATTTGCTGTTTGTTCATATTTCTTTACCAATGGTGTGTAAGCTTCATACAGGGAAAAGTAGGTTTTCAAACATCCATCTATTGCTAAGACTTCAGACTGAGTTAAAGTTGCCCACAACTGTCCATAGCCAAGATAGGCTGACGTAAACACCTCCTGTAAGCCAACTGCATGTTGTATAGAGGTGTGCCCTCTCCCTGCTCTGACTGGTTCCAACTTCCTGCTGGGAGGTGGAGGAACATAAGGCACATTCAAACAGAGAATGTTAAAATTCACCAACATACAAAAAGAACACCTATGGAACTGTCCCCAAATGATAGCTATATATGATCCATGCAGCATAATGTAGCAGAGGTTTACCCCAACCTTAATACGGATTATGAGTAACTATTAATACACTTTCTCCCCACAATGTGGAACCTTTGTTGCAAGATTATAATGTTGTAAGCTGCCCAGAATCATGTGTGCACAAGTTGGGTTGCCATTTAAAATTGTTTAATAAATAAATAGCTTATTAATAAACCTGAAAGACATATTCCTCATTGTCAACTCCCCATCAACTTCAATCATTATAATTTCTCACAGTTAGAATGACAAGAAGGCCTTAACAAAGATTTTGTTCTGTGATTGCCACCTCTGATGGGTCACAGTAGCAAGTTACATTAAATTAACCCCATTATTTGGCAGCTTAGTTTATATGAATTGTGCTGCTTGAATGTGGTTGAGCCATATGTCTTACCAGTTCATGAATATTTCAGCTTTAACAACAACAACACAAGATCAAACTGATATAAACTAAATATAAACCACTCCAAATTCGATTGCAGGAAGTACAATTTCTATATATGGAACTCACTACCTGATTCTGTTGTCAGCTGCTCAAACCCCCACTCCTTTTCCCTCAAACTATTGACCTCACCCCATTCCTAAGAGGTCTGTAAGGGAAGTGCATAAGCGCACAATCATGCCTACCATCCCTGTCCTATTGTCCCCAATTATTGGTTCCTATTTCTTGTATTTAAACTTATGTTTATTCTTGTTTCTGTTACATTGTAAGCTTTTGACAAATACATAAATAAAAATAAAAATAAATAATAAATATGGTCACTTGCTGCATTTCTAAATTTGAGAATCAAAGGCATTTTCTTCCCTGCTATCAATATTTTGCTTTGCCAGCATTATTAAGTACCCAGGCAGTGTAATTCCCCCAAAGAAAACAAATGTATTTTGTCCCTTTTCCCTCCAGAAATAAAATCTGTTTTCTATGTAAGCTGAAGTTGCATTTCTCAGTGATTTCAAACACTGCATGGCCTTGTTAGATATTGCTCATGAAAACTACCTTTCCAGTGGCCTTATCATCTCTTGATTCCTAGCAAGAGGAAGTGGCAGGCTTAGAATAAGGGATCACCCAAATTCAGCCCTTTTCTCTTTTCCATGCCCCTAGGTTCAGGGGAAGAACTCTCATGTGGCCTGGAACTCTTTGTACTACAAGCCATTATCATATTCTGTGGTCAGCCTGCAGCTGCCTTTCCAATGGGGAAAGATGCCAAAACCACATGGTTCTAGCTGAAAGGAAATGCTCAGTTGGCCAATGACAGTACAAATATAGAAGTAAAAGAATCTCTTTGTTTCTTCCCTAATACAGGTTGAGGTCAGAAAAGGCAATGAGTACATCAGTGTGGTTTCTTAGCCCAGGATCCGCCTGCCATTTTGTTAGCAGTAGCCATGATATTTGTAGCTTGAGTGCTCAGCATTTTAAATGGCATCGATTTGCTGAAAATGATGTCACACAATGAAATGGATTTTCTTATCTGCTGGTGTCAGCACTACAAGAAGAGAGAAACAGGGGAGAGGGAGAGAATCTTTTAACTTCCATGGTTGTAAATCATCCTGGTAGCCAAGTTATACATTGTGTCTCTGTTCCAATGAAAGGAC
Source organism: Pseudonaja textilis (assembly GCF_049901715.1). Classification (NCBI taxonomy): domain Eukaryota; kingdom Metazoa; phylum Chordata; class Lepidosauria; order Squamata; family Elapidae; genus Pseudonaja; species Pseudonaja textilis. The sequence continues at coordinate 168,946,955 of NC_141990.1, forward strand.
TAAATTGCAAACAAAAGAATGAGAGACATAACGTAGATAAGGCAATACTTTTTATTGAACCAGTGTCAGTTGACAAGAGTGTATAATAATTTCTGGTCCCACTTAATTCCCAGCTTCTCTCAGTATTCTTTCATGTAAACTGCAATGACACTATATTGCTGCAAGGGCCAGCCTCTCCCCCACTCTCCCCAATTCAAAAACAAGTATAGACTCTTGAAAACTTTGTATTCTCCTCCACGCTGTGTCGAGAGTCCTGGCATGAGATATGTCTCCTCCCTCTGATGTCATTGAGCTGAGTCTGCCACTATAAAAAGCCAACCTCTGCTGATAGCCCCAGCTTTTTGACTCAGCTCTTTGACATAGATCTAGTGTCTCTGGAGTCTTAGCTATTACAGCAGCTACTGATCTACAGAATTCAAAAATAATCAAGGAAACAACAAATGAACACCTCAGCTCCCAGGGACCCAGTAGAGCTGTGCCTGCAATGAGAACAGGGATCCACTCTCCTTCGCTGTCTAGTTTCCGCAAGGCAACCGACAGAGTGAAACTGTAAGTTCAGGCTGGGATAGCTTGGTGAGCTTCCCACGCAGTCCTCCAGTGACGCACAGCCCCATTATCAATCAGGGCCTCTGAGCTGCTGTTCGGGGCCATCCACTCAGTGCCTGGCAGAAGAGAGACAGAAACATCGAAGACAGGCCCTGAGTTATTTTGCCAGGTCTGTAGACCACCCTTAATAGGGTTTTCTATCAGCTTTCATGCACATGGCTGTCAGCCATTTTGGGGATCAAGATCTTTTGGGCATGGACTTCCAGTTTGGGCTTCTTTGGGAATGGACCTAAATCTGCGATTGTGAGCAGTTTTGATCCATGCTCGCCGCTGGAGCGCCCCAAGCCACCTGGATTCAGGACTGAAGCCACCCTGTAGAGGTGGTGAAGAAGGGGGAGACCACTAGCAGGGTTGAGGAGAGCTGTATCTCTCCTCCTCAGCTGGCCATTATTCCCTTTCCCAAAAGCGGTTGCAGTGGTGGTCAGAAATGGCCGCCTCAAAGAAGAAACCGACCGGACAAGATTGTGCAGGAGGAAGTTTAAAGGAGAAAGTTTGACTGACATTTGCTGGCCTTCACCCAATGGATCCTACTTTAGGCAGTAGGCCCGAAGATCTGAAGAACATGGTCTCCGTGGCTATTAGGCGGGGCATCACTGAGGGGTTTCAGCAACTACTTTGCCCTCTGGGTGGAGGGGGAGCAAGATTTTCTCCCATTCTTTTGTCAGGTTAACCCTCCTGTCCAGTGGGAATTTTTCAGGCCCCATGTGTTAAATTAGCATCGTCAGTAATTTGAAGGCAACCCTTTAACAGTTAAACATGTTTATTGAACATAATTGCTTACCCGTGACTGCCATAAGTTAACGAGTTAGAGTGTGGCAACAGCTGACGCACCCTGACAGCCACTTTTATATTGCAGCTGTCAGACCAGCCAGCCAATGAACAATGGCCACAACTCCCGCATAAACTGCAGACTAGAAAGAGGACCACGTTGATACGTAACACCCCTTTCCCCCAGCTAAAAACATGCGTACTCTCGTAAGTAGATGGGCCATCTCCTGACTCGTCCCAACCTACGCGGTTCAGTTGGTAAAGTCAATGGAAGAGGCTCACTTGTAAGGCTGGCTGCCTTCTGTAGAGGCGACTCCGGGCAGGTGGATGCAGGAAGCTCTTGCTGGATTGGAGTGGCATTGGAAGGTAGGTTCTCATCGAACTGAGGCTCAGCGGTTGCCGGCTTGGGTTCAGGATTGTCGGTTTCTACATTTGCCGGTCAGTTGCCATCTTGTCAATCATCATCAGGTCAGTGATCCATGGATGAACCCCATCGACCTCGCAATTGATCGATATGATGACACCATATTCGGCCGTCAGATAGTCTAACTTTATAGGACTTTGGGCCCGTGACAGCTATTATCTCCCCTGGTACCCACAAAGGGTCTCCTGCAAAATTCCTCACATAAACTGGGTCATACAATTTGAAAACCCTAAACTTGCTGGAGAAATCTAAGGGACAGGTTGGGGTGAAATTTGGGTGCAGCCTGTCAAGGCTCGTCCGCAAACACTGACCCATCAGACGTTCCACTGGGGAGCAGTTAGTGGCTGCGCTTGGTGTCAAATGCTGGATTAAAAGGTACTTGGCTAGTTTGGCATGCCAATCATCCCCCTCCATCCTCCCTCTTTGGCAGACCTAATTGTCCTCCCAGCCTGACCATTTGACACCACGTGATAGGGTGCAACCAAAATATGTCAGATGCCCCTTTTTGCTATGAATATTTCAAATGTATTGGGTGTAAATTGGGGCCCATTTTCAGACACCAACACATCAGATAGCCCATGTGTTGCAAATAACCTGGTTAATGCCTTTATTATGGCCTCTGATGTTACCAAATGCATTAGTGTGAGCTCCACCCATTTAGAATATGAGTCCACAATTATTAAAAATATACAGCCCTTAAAGGGGCCCACTAAGTTGATATGCACTCTCAACCAGGGGGCTCTAGGCGATTCCCATTCAAGGGGGTTAGCCCTGGCTGGCGCAGGCCTTGATAACTGAGAAGCCTGGCAGGCACCAACTGGTTCTGAGATCTCAAGGTCTAAACCAGGCCACTACAGATAGCTTCTAGCTATAGCTGTCATCTTGGCCACCCCGGGATGGCCTTCATGTAGGCTTTCCAAAACCCTAGGCCTAAGTTTACTGGGAACCACCACCCTACTCCCCCATAACAGACAGCCCATCTGGGTAGATAATTCATGTTGTTTGGCCTTGAATGGAATAAATGTTTCCTCCAACGTCCCCTTGGGCCACCCCTTCCTCACCCAGTCCAGTACTCTAGAGATTACCTCATCCTTAGAGGAACAGAGAGCAATGTCATGTGCTGTAATAAGCAACCGGTTGTCATCAATCAAAAGGACTGTCATCGTTGTCGTAGGGTCTTCAACTTAGACTGGAAGGGGGCAGCGACTCAGTGCATCGGCATTACATAGCAGATTTCTGGTTCGATAGGTTAATGTGTATGAATAGGCTGCTAAAAACAGGGGCCAATGAGTCATGCGAGGAGAAAGGAATGTAGGGATGTTACCTGCTAAAATTCCAATTCCAATAAAGGTTTGTGATTGGTTATGACTTCAAAACAGTATCCGAACGGGAATTCATGGTATTTTTTACAGCAGCTACAATAGCAAGGGCCTCTCTGTCTAAGTGACTGTAATTCCTCTCCATGCTCGACAGAGTCCTCGAGAAATAGGTGATAGGCACCTCATGACCATTAGGTAGCCTGTGGCCAAGGTCTGCACCAGTGCCAAAGGGAGAAGCGCCACACACAAGGACAATTGGAAGTTCGCAGTCAAATTGAACTAAGATACTGTCAGAAGACAGTAATGCTTTGACAGCTTTGAATGAGTTTGCTTCTTTGTGGCCCCAAACCCAAGGCATCTGAGCATCAAGCAGTCTGAAGTGGCTCAGCCATGGATGCTTTGTGTGGTAGGAAGGAACTATAAAAATTCAAGAGTCCTAAGAAAGCTTGCAGCTCCGCCTTGCAGGTGGGTGTCGGGGCTTCTTTAACAGCTCTAACCTTTGATTCAATGGGGTGGATTCCAGTAGCGTCTATGTGGTACCCTAAGAAATCCACTTGTGGAATGGCAAATTTGCATTTATTTTTCTTTAGCTTTAATCCAGCCTTTTGAAAACAGGCTAGTGCTGTCCTTAGATGTGTGATAAGTTCATTGTGATTGTTTGTGAAGATAAGAACATTGTCAAAATATGGGATGACACCATCCATGCCTTGAAGAAGGCATTCAATAATGCTCTGAAATATGCCTGGTACAGTACTTATGCCAAATTGTAAGCGTGTACATTTGACAATAGTTTGGGCTTCGGCAGCCTCATTGTCCACGGGGACCTGTTGATAAGCTTGGGCCATATCAAATTTTGTGAAGATAGACCCCTTTCCTAAAGTGTGTAATAAATGTTGAATAACTGGCACCAGATAGGTATTCAGGTGTAAAGCCTTGTTCAATGTGCTCCGGTAGTCTGAGCACAGGCAAATAGAACCATCTTTCTTAAGTGGGTTCACTATAGGAGTTTCCCACTTTGAGAAATCCACAGGTTGGAGGATTCTTTGTGAGATTCATTTATCTAATTCCGCATCTACTTTCACTCACAATGCGAAGGGAACCCTCCTAGGCTTAAGCTGGATAGGTGCCACCAGAGGGTCCAAATTGAACGAGATAGGTGTGCCCACATATTTGCCCAATTTTTCACTAAATACATCAGCAAACTCATTCAATAAATTGTCTAAGTCTTGGTCCATTAAATCCCAATGCAGAGAACCAATCTAATCCCAGAAGGCTGGGCAGAGTACCTTTCACAATAATAAGGGAAAGTCCTTGAACTTGACAGAAAATCTGCCAGACTCTAAGACAGGAATAACATTATCTTGATAGTCCTTGAGTACCTATGGGTTTCAATTGTTTTTTAGTGATAGCAAGAACTAGGTCCTTTATGGTGCTCCATGACACAATGGAGAGGGATTATCCTGTGTTGACCTCCATGGGACAAGGTTTTCCTTCTACAAAACAGTAATGTAAATTTTGTTAGAATAGAGTTTGCAAGAGTGACAGGGAAATGATTTAGAAGTGTGGCAAGCCCTGGTGATGGTAAATCATTCTTTTAACTGGGTATGTATGGACTGCTGTGGTTGGTAAGGAGGGAGTTGACTAAGATATCTTCCACTTTTGCAAACCCTAGCTAAATGTCCCTTACATAGACATTTTAAACCAGTGGTTCCCAAACTTTTTCAGTCCACCACCCCCTTGGTGCTACAAAGTCATCCTTGATGCCCCCCACCCAGGGGTGGGATTCAATTTTTTGTGGGCATGGCCTAATTTGAGGGTGTGGCTTGCTGGTCACATGTTGGGGTAGGTGTGATTTGGTGGTCATGTGACTGGGTGGGCATGGCCAGGTGACTGGCAAACCAAATACAAGTGGTCCTCACTTAATGGCCGGTTGTTTAGCAAGTGTTCTAATTAATGACTGGCCTCCCTGGAGATACTCGACCCGTTTTTGGAGTTTTGACAGCCATGCACACACATACACACACACTCCCTTCTAACCCTGCTGGAGCAGGTCATTGCACTAGAATTGGAAAAGCATCTCTAATTAGATTCTAGCAGTGAATAAAATCTAATCAGAGATGCTTTGCCGATTCTTGTTGATTTGTTTTATTTGTATCTCTTTATTTTATGTTGCTGAATTGCATTGATATGTGTGTCCCTTCTTGTGCACAACCCAGAAGTTTTGTGATTCTTTGCAACAAAAATTACCGACCTCTGGCTTTGCTCTACTTTTCAAACATGCTGGCACTGCCACATTCTAGGTGCAGGCCCCACAGGTCCACCCCATTGAGCCCACTGCACTGGAGGGGCCTGCCCAAGCAAGTCAAGTCAATGGGGTGAGCCTGAGAGAGGAAAAGAGAGAGAAAGAACAGAGAGACAGAGAGAGAAGGAAGAAAATAAAGAGAAAGGGGAAAGAAAGAAAAAGGGATAAAGAAAAATGGGATGGAAGGGACAAAAAGAAAAAAAAATAAAGAGGAGAAAGATAATGAGATATCTATTCTAGTCCGATCACCTGCTCCAGCAGGGTTAGAAGGGAGTGTGTGTGTGGTAAATTCTTGTAATTTACCAGTACATTTTGGTTTTGCCTTCTTCAGTATTGGCACTGTAATACATTGGGGAAAAGTAACTTTTAGAATGGAGATCTGGTCCAATGGATCCTGTTTAAAGCCTCAACAAAATGTGAGAGCTTCCTGATAGTCTTGACCATGTTTTGTCCACAAAACCTTTAATAGAAGCCAAAGATGTTTCAATGTGCTGGCAAAGATGTTTCAATGTGGAAAAGGGCCTCAGTCTAAACTAGGCCTCATTTCAATCTGATGCATCAGGTCTCTCTCTCTCTCTCCCTCCCTCCCTCCTCCTTCCCCTTGACTGGCTTTGCTCTACTTTCCCAATGTGCTTGTGGGGCTGGCGCTCCGAACATGGATAGATGGATGGATGGATAGAGAGAGAGAGAGAGAGACAGACAGACAGACAGAGAGACAGGTGGGTTGGTAGATAGATTGGTAGATAGATAGGTAGATAGGCAGGCAGGCAGACCTTTTAGATGAATGTATGGATTGGTAGGTAGGTAGGTAAGTAGATTGGTAGATAAATAGGTAGGTAGGTAGGTAGGTAGATCTATATTGGTAGTTAGGTAGGTAGGTAGACAGAAAGACAAGTAGGCAGGCAGCTAGGTAGGCAGGCAGACTGCAGCAGCGAATCCACATCTAACAGCCTGGATATATGCCAAGCCTCACGTAGGCAAAGGAGTTTCGATACCTGCAAGACCTCACGTAGGCTGAAAGCAGGTATCAGGAACAAAAGGATGCTGCCCACCTTGGGCTACTGGCTGGACTGCAGGCGCGGATTGATTACTTTGTATCCCTTAAGCACTGTGATTGGGCACTACAATGTATCCACTAAGACCCCCCACTCTTTTAACATGTAAAGTAGACTGAACTTTCTCTTTTGTGACGTTTAACAATGTGTGTTCAATAAAAGAGCTTCCCTGAGCGCGTGTTCGGGGCTGCTCATCCAAGACTGAACCGGCTTGGTCTCTTTCTTGATGCATTGGACTCAATGAGAAGCCCTCCTAATGTGGAGCAAAGCCACATCTGGTGACCCCAACGTGATCTGCTGAAAAGAAGCAGACCCGCCCGCCTTCGACCTCCCATCTCACCCGGCCGGACAAGCCAGTTGCAACCCAGGGACGCCGTCTAGTGTCACGGATCCCTCCCCAGGAGAAAATCCTCCCTTCAGGTGAGTATGGGCGGGAAATTCTCTAAAGCGCAGATGGTGCATCTGCAAGAATTAAGGGAATTAACGAAGAGCTCAATTTTGATTCTTAGGAGTCAGGGCAAAACGCTCCCGGCTCCAACTAAAAAGGACCTCATAGCCCTTTTAAAGTACATCCACATGCAGTGTCCAGCTTATCCAGAAAAGGGGTCCTTAAAAGTCTCCACATGGCAACGTCTGGGTGACTTTTTTCATGATACTCCCAGGGCTCCGCCAAAGATTTTAACCATCTGGTGAATAGTTATGGAATGTTTAAAAATTCATAGCTCAGTGCTGACTAGTGCCAGTTCCCCCCCCCCCACGGAGGGCCCCCCTTATGCAACTGAAGCCAAAACCAAAGACGCTCTCCCATTAGAAGCCTCCTCCCCCACTACTCCTGAACCCTTAAGTCCTCCCAAGTTAAATCCAGTGGAGGATCAAACACCCATGGGGGCGGTTGTGCAAGCCATGGTGCAGGGGCGCAGAGAGGGCTCTCTTACCCTGGAGGAGCTCTCCCTCTGTCCCGTGGAATATGTGGGGGATGGAGCCGGAAATATGGTGCCTAGACTTGAGCCCTTATCCATGAAATTAATTAGAGATTTAAAACAAGCTGTGGCCATGTATGGCATTCAGGCACCATATGTCAGAGGCTTCATCAATACCATCAGCACCTCTTTTTTTATGTTACCCCAAGATTGGAAAGACCTTTTCCAAATGATACTGACAGGACCGCAGTATGTTGTTTGGGAGTCAGACTTTCGTGCCGAGGCTGAAAAGGTTGCTCACAATCATGGCTCGAAAGCAGATCAAATTTTTGGTATGGGCCAATTCACGGACTTAACAGCCCAGATTGCAATCCCACAATGAGTTCTTGCCCTTGTCAGTATCATAGCTATCAGAGCCCTTGATAAGGTCGATGATCCTGCCTTTGGCGCCATAGGATCTTTTTCTAAAATTACTCAAGGCTCACATCAGCCTTATGCGAATTCATAGAGGAGCTCCAAAGGCAATTCAGAGGCAAATCTCAAATGGAGAAGCCCGCAAGGAGCTTCTGCTGAAACTAGCCTTTGAAAATGCAAATGAGGATTGCAAGAGGATTCTGCAGCCTCTGGCTGCCCGAGGGGGGCTTCCCTCTCGGACTATTTAAAGGCTTGCAGAATCATGGGAACTGTTTCCTACAACATGGAGCATCTGGCCATGGCCCTGCAGCAAGCAAATTCTCAAAACAGGCCGGCTGGAAATTGCTTCAATTGTGGGAAACAAGGCCACTTCAAAGCACAATGTAGGGCTAGGGACAATCCACAAAACAACAACAAGCCAAAAACGATTTGCCCAAGATGCAAAAAAGGGTACCACTGGGCAAACCAGTGTCGCAGCAGCACCCCCCAACCGCAGGGAAACTAGAGGGGGGGCAGTCAGCCAGCCCCACTCCAAAGGCTGACACCATATCTTTCCAATTAGTTGCTTCTGAAGATATGGAAATTGACATCCCAGGCACTGTGTACTTTCTCCCCATATGTCTGAAAACGATCCCTCCTGCCATGACGCCCCTCATTATTTATCCCATCCGGGACCTCATGGCAAAAGGAATTATTGCATCTCCATTTCTGAGAGATTCCGATGACTTTTCCTCAGTTGCCATAGAGGTAATTGGAAATACTCCCACAAAATTTAGCAAGGGAGAACTAGTGGCAACTGCTGTTCCAGTACCTGTTAAAACTGAAGATGCCTGGGCATTCGCTGTCCATCAATCTATGGAATGAGCCAGGCCTGTATTACAATTCACAATCAATGATAAGGTCTTTTCGGGTCTCTTAGATACTGGAGCTGATGTTAGTGTCATCCGAACGGCTGAGTGGCCGGACGATTGGCCCCTGGAAACTGCCCTGGCCGTTCGGGGAGTGGGAGGAGTTCAGCACACCCACCGTAGCAAACACTGGCTACCGGTGAGTTCATCTGATGTCTCTCGCACTGCCTACCTCCAACCCTTGGTGCTTCCACTACACACTAATCTGTGGGGCCGTGATCTCATGTCTCAACTTAATGCAAAACTCATCATAGACTAATGGCATCCTCCACTGAAACCCCACTGCGGCTGCAACTAAAAACCACAGAGCCTGTTTGGGTGGATCAGTGGCCCCTCACTATAGACAAATTAGAAGCCTTGCAATCACTTGTCCAGGACCAAATTGTCAAAGGGCATGTTGAACCATCTGTCAGCCCATACAACACCCCCATTTTTGTTGTAAAGAAAAAATCAGGGAAATAGAGGCTCTTACAGGATTTGAGGGCCTTGAACATGATTATAAAACCAACGGGGGCGTTACAATGTGGTCTGCCAAATCCCAATATCATCCCTGAAAAATTTGATCTCATGGTTGTTGACGTAAAGGATTGTTTTTTTTCTATCCCACTGCATGAACTTGACCGCGCCTTGTTCAGCTTTACTCTGCCTCGCTTGAATAACTCCTCTCCCTCCTCTCGCTTTCAATGGAAAGTCCTACCTCAGGGCATGCTCAACAGCCCCACCATGTGTCAGCACTATGTAAATAAGGTCCTGTTACCCTATCGTTCTGCCTATCCACAATTTCTGGTGTATCATTACATGGATGACATCCTTGTTGCTGCTCCTGGACCCCCAGGTACAGTGTTTGCTTTGTTCTCTTTCCTGAAAGCCATCCTCGCAAAGGGAGGCTTGCACATAGCGCCTGAAAAGGTACAAGTGCTGACTCCCTATGCATATCTAGGCTATAAAATGCTCTCAACTACTGCCTATCCTTCACTCCCCTCACTCTCTCTGCCTCCTCAACCTACTGGTTCAGCTTCAACAATATCTGGGCACCATTAATTGGGCCCGACCTTTCCTGTCACTAACCACTGACACTCTTTCTCCGCTGTTCGAAGCCCTTACTTGGGGAAAAGGGCCAGCTGACAAAATATCCTTGCAGCAACCTCAGCTTCAAGCGCTGACCCATATAGAAGAGAACATACGTAGAATATGGGTGGATAGGGCCACTGCCAATACTCCTCTAGATATGGTCATTCTAGCCACCCCAAGGCTCGTGACCACGGCAGTTACCCAAAAGGACCAAAAGCTCCACATCTTAGAGCGGATCCATCTCTCCCACATGCCCCAATGCTCCATCACTTCCAAACCAGCTCAATTGGCTCAATTAATCATAAAGGGAAGGAGCCTCACAAAAGCACTCATCGGGATAGATGTCTCCACACTTTTTATCCCCTTCTCGCTGCAAATTTGGGAACCTCTATTCCAAAACTCCCAGGAGCTTCAGTTGGCCTTATCCGACTGTCCTGGGCTAGTCTCCTGCCACCCACCCGCTGACCCACGTTTTCAGATCATTCGAACCATACCCATCTCCTTCTCCTCTCCCATCAGCAAACAACCTTTGGTCAGTGCCCTGACTATATTTGCTGATGGCAGCAGGGAATGAGGGGCATGCGCTTGGCAAAAGAATGGAGCACGGCACACTAAAACCACCCCTGTGCAGACTTCACCACAAAGGGCTGAGCTTGCTGCAACCAGTCCTCCAAAATTTCAGCGAACCCCTCAACTTGATCTTGGACAGCCTGTATGTTACCCAAATAGTCTCTACCATCCACGACTCTTACCTCTCTCCCGCTATTGACAAGAACCTTCTCTCTCTTTTTGTTACACTGCAACAGCTTGTTGCGCAACGACAACACCCTCTCTTTGTAGCCCACATTCGCAGCCACCAGCCTTTCCCAGGAATTCTCCAGGAAGGCAATGACGTGGCTGATCAAGCGGCTGCAGGTATTATGACCATGCACACCCTAACTCCCTGGGAAAGCCATTCTTACTTTCATCAAAATGCCAAAGCCCTCATGAAACATTTTAACCTTACCATGGCAGAAGCCTCAGCCATCAGACAGCAATGCCCCACCTGCAGTCAGCAAGCCAACTCCATCCCCTTAGGAGTAAATCCCCGTGGGTTGAAAGCCTGTGAATTATGGCAAATGGACGTTACTCAGTTTCCTCCATTTGCCCCCTGGAAGTACCTGCATGTCACAATTGATACTTATTCAGGGTTCATAATGGCAACCCCGCAGAGAGGAGAAGCCTCTAAACATGTCATTAACCACTGCATTCACACCTTTGCATCGTTGGGACGCCCAAACGAAATAAAAACAGACAATGGTCCTGCATACACTAGTGCGGCTATGTCAGAATTTTGCTTAAGTGACAGGTCACCCACAAATTTGGGATCCCTTACAACAGCCAGGGACAAGCCCTGGCAGAGAGAGCCAATTTAACTTTAAAGACAGCACTAGAACGACATCTGACCAAAGGGAATTTTTCCTCCCGGCGATGCAAAACACCCTTAATCTTTGCCTTTATACGCTTAATTTCCTCAATCTCTCTGGCACCCCTGCTACGACAGCAGCGGAGTGACACTTTTCCTCCCCCCCCCCTCTCCTGATTCTCCCAAACCACAGGTATACGACCGCCAACTGCCAGGCCTTGCTTGGAAGGGTCCTGCTGATCTCACCTGGGGTCGCGGCTACGCAGCTATCCAGCTTCCAGATCGTGTCCTGTGGGTTCCTGGACAGCACGTCAGACCATACCACCCCAAGGTAGCAAAACCACCAGCTGCAGACATATCAACATGATCTGCCCTGCTGCTTCGCTGACCCTCCTCCTCCTCCTCCTCCTCTTCCTCCTTGCTGCACATGCCTCCAAAATTTCCATTCCATCCAGAGTAACATACTTCATGCCAGACACCCCCCTCCTGCTGACCTGCACTGCATCCTGGGACATTTTTTCCCTTTATCTCAGATGGTCAACGCTTCCTCAGCCATGGTCCTACATCTCCAGCAACGCCTCTTTCCGGGTCAACACCTTTGAACAACCCCCTCGAGCTACACTCCTCATATCCCATCCTACTGCAACCACCTACTATTGTTCAGGTCGATGCCTCCATGATTCTACGCGCAACACCTACAGCTCCTGGACAATCCTCAGACCTCGCTCACCTCATCATCATCACAGACAATTCGTGAATCAGCCTGACACTCATATTCAGAACCCCCCTTTGCTGCATAGGATTAAAAGATCACAAAAACCCACCAAACCAGATGACTGCACCCCTTGCTTGACCAAAACCACCCAAGCAGGCTTCACTTCGACTGACTCTCATTTACCATACCCAGCAACCACAGAGATGCCTTTCTACTAGGAAAACTTGCCAGAATAACGGGACTATGTATCAGTTATGCAAAATGAACTCAAAAACTATTTGCTATGACCCCAAGACGGCTGTTCGCCTCAATGTTACTTTGTGGGCCGGACCTCCAAAAGCCTCTGGCAGAGCCGATCCTGAAGGGGAGGGAAAACTTTACTACCTAAATCACACCACTGTGCTTAAGGATGGTACTGACCCAATTGTCTTAACTTTTGATGTTTGCATTGCTTGTTCCAAACCAGGGGGATATCCTTGTGGGTCAGATGATTGGAAAACCAAATATGCTCATGATTATAAGTATTTGTGTCCCACACCCATCAATTGGGACATAGGAAACCCTAATCATTGGATCCCTTGCGGGGGCTCCATTGAATGCTCGGGTTGGTCTTGTGTCTGTGATTACACTGGGGGAGGGTACTCAGGCTGCAATCATCTGTCACATTTTAAACGAGTATCAGGGTCTACCAAGGACAACAAGGTAGAGATCACTATCTCCAGACAACACCCCGCCATGGATACCTATGGTATAGGGATCGATGGCATAGGAGCAGACCCAAACACCTACATTACTATAAAAACGGAAGTGATATATGAGGGTAAGGAAACATCATTAGGCTGGTCGGTGTATAATAATTTAAGAAAGTTAGATAAAGCCCCTGATACCAGCATAATAGCAAAAAACCTATTCATGGACATGGCAGAAAAAATTGCAAAACAACTTGCAATAACCAATTGCTTTGTCTGCGGGGGAACCACCACAGGAGAACAGTGGCCATGGCAAGCCTTAGAAGCCTCGCCATCACTGTTCAACAACATGTCTTCTATAGGAAACATAACAGCCAGAACTGCCCCCGACCCCCTTATCTGGACAATTACTACCAATCTAATCGGTAGAAACTGCTTCTCCCGAAACGGGTCCATTCAGGTAGGACATCTCCTTTGTTTAGGTACGTGGGACATCGCCTACCGGAATTGGACAGCACCTGATAATGCTACTACCACACCCACAAAATTCAACACAACCCTCCTCCCTTATCTCAGGGACACTTCATCCTCCCAGAACTGGACTGCACCCAATGACATGTATTGGATCTGCGGCAACCTAGCCTACCCATCCCTCCCAGCAGATTGGCAAGGGTCATGTGTATTGGGATGGATAAGACCTTCCTTCTTCCTCCTTCCAATCTCAGTGAAGCAGGAACTAGGCATCCCTGTTTATGACATGTTGTCTCGCAAAAAAAGGGAAGCCGACAATGCTTTTGCAGGCTTCCCCTGCCAATCAGAATACACAGGGGACACCTGGACCTCAGAAAGAATCGTCTGCACCTATGGCATGGTTACTTGGGCCCAAGACGGGTCTTATGGGTACAGGACCCCCATATATATGCTTAATAGAATCATTCGTTTGCAAGCTGTCTTAGATTTAGCAGGTCAATGAATAGATAAGGCTCTAAACACTCTTGCAACTGCTACAGACAAATTACGCACAGCTGTCTACCAAAATCGTTTGGCTTTGGATTATTTATTAGCCAAGGAAGGGGGGGTATGTGGAAGGTTTAATCTCACAAATTGCTGTCTTCAAATTGACAAGGTTGGCAAAGTCGTAGCGCAGTTAACTACTGAGATGCGACAATTAACCTACAATCCGGATCAAGTATGGCAAGGTATGGACCTCAAAAATATCTTTGGCTCCTGGCTCCCAAAACTGCCAGGATTACAAGCTATAGTAGCGCTCATAGATATTATTGCTGCTGGGTGTGTCATTCTTCCATGTATATTACCAATCTTTGTTCGCACCATCTCCAATAGTCTGTCACTGCTAGCAGAAAAACGCGCCATTGCACAGGTCAATGCCCTCTGGGAAAAAGAATCTCTGTACAAAGCTATACCCTCAGAGGACCCCAATGAGAACATGCGCACGGGCTTCTGTATGGGCTATAGCGAAGAACCAGAAGAAATCCCTCTGCGTAAAACTAAAACAGAGGAGATGCAGTAATGAATCAGCCTCAAATGGTCTTGGCATATGCCAGACCTCACGTAGGCAATGTCTTCGATATGTGCCAGGCCTCACGTAGGCTGAAAGCAGGTATCAGGAACAAAAGGATGCTGCCCACCTTGGGCTACTGGCTGGACTGCAGGCGCAGATTGATTACTTTGTATCCCTTAAGCACTGTGATTGGGCGCTACAATGTATCCACTGAGACCCCCCACTCTTTTAACATGTAAAGTAGACTGAACTTTCTCTTTTGTGACGTTTAACAATGTGTGTTCAATAAAAGAGCTTCCCTGAACACGTGTTCAGGGCTGCTCATCCAAGACTGAACCGGCTTGGTTTCTTTCTTGATGCATTGGACTCAATGAGAAGCCCTCCTAATGCGGAGCAAAGCCGCACAGACAGACAGACATTTTGGATGGATGTACAGATAGATAAATGATAGATAGATAGATAGATAGATAGATAGATAGATAGATAGATAGATAGATAGATAGATAGATGTTGTGGCTCCGGGCTTGGATTCAGCTCCTGTGACTGATATGAGTTCAAGTGAGGAGGACATGGCAGAAAAATATGAGCCGGCATGGCTCAGTGATTGGACTGGTAACCAGGATGAGGAGATGGACGTGACAAAGGAAGACAGACCTGATGTATTAGAATTGTCAGGACCTTTGACCTCCTCTGGTTCCTTATCTGATCAACAGCCGGGAATGGCTGACAGGGAAGTTTTGAGAGAGTCTTCTAGTGGAGATGAGAACTTGGAAAATTTGTGGTTAAATGTAAAAAATAGAAGACGGTTGAGAAGGCAAAATCAGCTGGAGCGAATGAGGAGAGCGAGTCAGTAAATTAGCACGTTGCCTCAATGAGTATAAAAGGACACAGCTGGGCTGGTAAAATTTGCCAGGAACAAAGTGACTTATTGAGTGAGGATGTTACAGCAAGAAGCTCTGAGACTTGAGATTTATTGCCAGGACTGGTTTGCCGGACAGAGTAAAGATTTATCCTGTGGATTGAGATTTCTGCCAGCCATTATCTTGTAAGACTTCTTTCTGTTTGATTTAATTTTGAAACGGCTGCTTTCTGTTTTGTTCATTTGAATTTTGAAGGGGAGTCATGATAGATAGATAGATAGATAGATAGATAGATAGATAGATAGATAGATAGACAGACAGACAGACAGATCTATATTGGTAGATAGGTAGGTAGGTAGGTAGGTAGACAGAAAGGCAGGCAGGCAGACAGACCTTTTGGATGGATGGATGGATGGACAGACAGAAAGAAAGAATGCAACAGCAGTGGCACTTCGAGAAAGTAGAGCAAAGATAGAGTGGGAATTGAAGTCCCACAAGTTGCCAAGGTTGAGAAACACAGGCTGAATATATCAACCCACCCATTCTGGTTTAGAGTTTAGCATGCTGTTTGATTCCGGCTTAGTCAATGAATAAACAATAGCTAAGATCTTTCTGCTCCTTAATGCATCTGCCCCTTCTGCAGCCCCCTGCAGTTGCCCCTCTGCCCCTTCTGCAGCCCCCTGCAGCTGCCCCTCTGCCCCTTCTCCAGCCCCCTTTGGCATCCAATTTTGCAATGCCAACCTCCCTGGGGCAGCGATGCAGCTGAACTCTTTGCTTCAACCCAAGGTCCACTTCCATCAGGCCAAGCAAGGGGAGGTACTCTGCACATGCTCAGAGACTCCCAACTTCAGTGCAGCATTCTGCCCATCTTTATGCTCCACCCAGGAGGAGGAAGGCATGCTGAAGCAGCCCAGACCAGTGGAGGCAGAGGGAACGATCGCTTGGAAACTAAACAAGCAAGCAAGCAAGCACAGGGCTCGGTCGGAAGAACTGGGCTGCAGAGGGAGGCTAGGTTCTAGGTCCAGGACGGCCACATAGAGCCAAACCGGACTGTGCCACGCGCCTTGGAGAGCCACACCTGCACCCACCCACATCCTGTGTGCAAGCCTAGCTGGCTGGAGAAGCAGAGGCTGGGTGGGCTCTGTGCACTCCCTCGTTCTCCTCTGAGGAAGGGGGCCCTAATGCCAGACCACCCACCCTTTCCACTGCGTGCCTTGGGAGGGATTTGCTTTTGGGCCTTCTGGCACGCCTCTGCCACTTCCACCAGAGAGGGCAGCCTGCAAGCTAAAGTACCCTCTTTCCACCACCTCCCACCTGTGCCCCCCCACCCCCAGGCTTGGCAAGGCTCACCGCATGGGGGTTCTGCATTCAAGGTGCTGGCTACGGAGTGCTAAAACAGTCAATGGTCTATGTGGCCGGCAGTCAGTGAACCTGTGGGGCCAGCACCTCGAACAACCTCCTGCTACCTCTTAGCACCCCCCTGCTAGCCCCCTTGCCTCTTACCACCCCCCTAAGGCATCCCACTGCCCCCAGGGGGCAGTACCACCCACTTTGGGAACCACTGCTTTAAACTGATAACATTTATAAATCGGCAATTTGCTCTCAAATGATTACCGCCACAACTAAAACAGGATGGCTGTGATTATGGTGGTTTGCTAGTGGAATGGAATCCCATTCCTTTTTTGTTGTGTCAGCTGGCCCTTTCATCTATGTATGTCTTCTTCGTCAGTTGAGGCACCCTCGGGGACCATATCCTCAGAGTAGATGGACACTTTAGCAACCACAGGATTTACGGTATGTGGATTAGAACTTTGAATTTCAGCAGCCGAGAGTGTGGATTGCTCAGCGGATATTGACTCTTCAATGACTACTTTTAATGTGAGATCGGACCTAGCTAGGAGATGACACTGCAATCAAAGGTCATATATGCCATAGATTAACTGATCAAGTAACATATCATCAAGTTCTCCGATGCCACGAACCGCAATGTAAAGCAGAGGTTCTCAAGGCAGCCACGTAAGCACTAATGGTCTCCCCTTCAGCTTGGGCTCTCCTTCTGAAAGCCAGACATCTTGCTATGCACGATGGTTTGAGGGAGAAATGGTTGCTTTTAAAACTTCTTGTAGGTTCTCCCAAGAAACAGCCTTTACAGTTTGAGGGGCTAACAGGGCGGTTGCAGTGTAGAAAATAGTTGCGCTGCAAAAACTCAGAATATAAGCTTTTTTTTCTTTGGCTGGGAATTTCTGACAAGTCAGCAGCATCTAGGAAACTGTCAAATCGGTTAATATAAGATTCCCAGGTTTCAGAAGTCAGATGAAAACATGGAAAAAATGGCACTGATATCATTGTGAGGCGATTGTGAGGAGGAAGAAAAAATCTCTCTTCGGGCAACCACATTTCTATCAATGGGACTACACTTTAAAGTGATCCCACCTTCGTCGCCAGTGTTAAATTGGCAGCATCAGTAATTTGAAGGCAACCCTTTAACAGTTAAACACGTTTATTGAACTTAACTGGTTACCCGTGGCTGCCACAAGTTAACGAGTTCACGTGTGGTGGCGGACAACAGCTGATGCACCCTTTTATATTGCAGCTGTCAGAATGGCCAGCCAATGAACAACGGCCACAACTCCCGCCTGAACTGCAGACTAGAAAGGGGACCACGTTGGTACGTAACACCATGAGTATAATTTCCCTGCCACTCATCCTGAATGGGGAGAATATGAGGACAGGGGCTCTCTATACCCCTCATAACATAGTCAATCCTCCATTTCAGAGGAGGAAGAGGGTGCGCTTAGGGAATCCAACCTATCGGAAGATGAGGGATGTAGGCCAGAACAACGCACCTCTGCAGCTGTTTTCAGACCATCCTTATTTAAACCTCTTCTTCATAAGGCCTTAGTCACTGCACAACTGGGACCCAATGAGGTGGCACCAGAGCTGCAAGTGGAACATACGGTCCAAAGGGACTCATTATTTTCCAAACCAGTGGTTCAGACTGAGGTGCTCCCTTCACCTTTATTGTTCCTAGATCAATGTGCTCCTCCAGTGTCAGGGCCTCATCCTTCATCACAGGATAAGAGGTTCTATAATGTGGGCCCTTCCCTGGCCAATGCCTTAATAGTGCCAATGGTAGATGCCCCTCTGGTAGCAACCTTTTCCTCCTCCGGAACTCCAACTGAACCAAAGGATGTCCTCAAATCTGATGACAAGAGGTCTGAACAGACCCTCAACGCTCGCATCAGGCTGCAGCTTGGGCAGTGCAGGCCTCCCCTGTAGCCTCTTTCTTTACAAAGTCTGCAATATGTTGGCTCCACCAGCTGCAGGATCATTTGCCAAGCAGTGATTCCAGGTCTCACCAAGACTTGAACAAAATCATCGCTGCAGCAGAGTTTACAGCCGATGCCACATTAAGCTCTACTAGATTTGTATCAAAGGCAATGGTGTCCTTGGTGGCAGCAAGATGCCTCCTGTGGCTGCGCAATTGGCAGACAGACTCCCATCACAAGTGGAAGCTGGCATCTGCTCCATGCTCAGGAGATAATCTGTTTGAAGCAGCCTTGGAACCTTACCTGATGGAGACCAGGGATAAAAGGAAGATCCTGTCATCTGCAGGCAAGTGGTCTGAATTCTGTCAGATACCATATTCCTGACCTCCCACCTGTTGACCTGAACCCATCTCTTGGTTCCCGTGTGGTCAAAGATTTTTCCCTCCTCATCAGGAACAGCAACCAGATAGGGCCAGCCGGCAGCAGCAGTTCTCTAAAAAGCGGTCCTTTCAAGGAGGGGGTTGTTCATTCCAATGCTCCAAATGACTGCATCCCCTCCCCTCCCATTGGAGGATGTCTGGACTTCTTCACCTCAAGATGGGAGGAGTCAACACTGAATGCCTGGGTTCTCAGGACAGTGAGATCGGGTCTTCAACTTGAGTTTCTCTCCTCTCTTCTAAGGTTCTTTGTTTGCTGTCCAATTTCTTGGGACAGGTCCAAACGGGCTCTTATGGAGTCAAGCATCCAGCACCTGGTGGACATCAGAACCATACAATTGGTCTCAGTGGATCAATGAGAGTTGGGATTCTACTCCCACCTCTTTGTGATCCCAAAGGCCTCAGGAGGTGGGGGTGGCGAGCAATTCTCGACCTCAAGTCTTTGAACAGGTTCATCCCCTACAGGCATTTCAAGATACAGTCCCTGCATTCTATCCTGCAGAGCATTCAGGGCTGTAATCTCGTCTCATCTATAGGCCTCACAGAGGCATACCTCCATATTCCAATCTGGCCCCTTCATCGCCAGTTCCTGTGCTTCTGTTACAACTGCAGGCACTATCAGTACCGTTTGACCTATCATCGGCCCCCAGAGTCTATACCAAGGTCTTGGCAGTATTGGCAGCATCCCGTCGAGCTCTAACTGTGAGGGTCCAATGATACCTGGACAATATTCTGATCCTGTCAATCTCTATCCAGACAGCCGACCACGACCTTCACAGCACAATGCAGCTCTTGCAGGCACACAGTTTCTCCATAAATTTCAACAAAAGTCATCTTCTACTGATGACACATCTTCTTCACCTGGGGGTGTCATCGACACGACATGCTGCAAGGTTTATCTTTCCCCAAAGTGACAGGATAATCTCAATGAGTTGATACAGATCAAGTTCAACAGCTACACACCATTTCTCTGTCTCTCCTGTCACACCTACTCAGGAAGATGATTTCTTGCATTGACATAGTGCCGTGGGCTCACCTTCATGCCCGCATCCTTCAATGGTTCCTGCTGCCATTTCAATGGGTGGGAACCAGCCATCCAGCAATCAGGGTGAAGATCCCTCCAAAGGTCCTTTGTACCTTCCGGTGGTGGCAGTCCTAGGCCATAGAGAAGGGCCATCTGTTCAAAGAACCAGACAGGATTATGGTCACAATAGATATCAGCCTTTATGGCTGGGGGGCTCATCTGCAAAGCGAGATTGCTCAGAGTCGCTGGTCCCAGGCAGACAGGTCCCATCCTATCAATCTGCAACAGCTCAAGGCTATCTTCCTGGCCTTGAGGCACTTCCAGGACAAGGTGACGGGTTCCCATGTGTTGGTCATGACGGACAACATGGCCTCCAAGGCCCATGTCAACAGGCGGGGGGGACCCGGTCCAAGGCCTTGATGCAGGAAGTGGAGCACCTGGGGAGGTGGACAGAGAGGCATCTTCTGTCCCTCAGAGTGGACCATATCTCAGGGGTCGACAACTCCCAGGCCGACTAGTTGAGTTGGACCCAGATCGACCACTCGGATTGGTGTCTTCACCCATCCCTCTTCCAAGAACTGTCCAACATATTCAGAACCCTGGTGGTGGATCTATTCATCACTGCCCAGAATGCACAGGTAGGCAGATTCTTCACCAAGTTTCCTACACAGGGAGCAGAGGGGACCAATGCACTTCAGAGCAGGTGGCCTCCAGTTCTCCTCTATGCCTTTCCTCTTCTTCCTATCATTCCGGCAGTAATTTGGAAGATGTTGGAGGAGAAGGTAGAGCTACTACTTCTGGCACCTCATTGGCCCAGGAGACCCTGGTTCGCCGACCTGATGAATCTGTCGGTCCAGAGACCATAGAGAATCCTGGCCAACAGGATTTCACTCAGCCAAGGGGCCTTATTACATGCGGATCCCCATGGTTCCAATTGGCTGTAGGGTGATTGAGTGGAAATCTTTGAAGGAATCCAATCTATTGGATAAGGTGATTCAAACTATCCAGGCATCTCGTAAACCATCAACCAACCACATCTACGATGCTACTTGGATGGTGTTCTAAGGTGACCCAGGACCCTACATCAGATGTGTTGATGTTCCTACAAGAAGGCCTAGATAAGGTACTCTTGCCTAATACTCTCCAACAGGTGGTGGCTTTGGCTTCTGTGTTGTCGTGGGATAAGTATTCTTCCCTATCCCACCACCCAACAGTTCGCAGATTTTTGAAGAGCGCCTCAAATCTGCATCCCCCAGTAGTTCATAGGTATCCCACTTGGGATCTCCCTAAGGTATTGCAGGCCCTGACAGGACCCCCTTTTGAATTCTTAAGAATGGTGACACTTAAGGTGGCCTTTCTGGTGGCTATTAAGTCAGCCAGGAGGGTTTCTGAGTTGGCAGCTCTCTCCATGAGGCAAGATTTGTGCATCTTTCACAAGAACTGAGTTGTTACATTTAGACCCTTGTTTTGTCCCCAAAATTAATTCTTGGTTCCACAGGGCACAAGATATAGTCCTACTAGATTTCTACCCTAAGCCCCAACATGAGTTGGAATACAAGTGGCATATGTTGGATGTGCAAAGAGCACTCTGTATTTATGTAAAACATACTGCTACTTTTTGCAAAACTAAAGCAATGTTCATGTCCTTCCAAATGGCTTCCTTGGGGAATAAGGCTTCTTCATATATGATGAGCAGGTGGATCAGGGTGTGTATCTCCACTGCCTACAAAACCTTATCTCTTCCAGTTCCCAAGAAGCTCACAGTGCACTCTACCAGGAATGCAGCGACTTTGGTGGTCTGGGCTACCCAGGCGCCTATTGAGGAGATTTGCAGGGCAGCGACCTGGGCATCACCTTCTCCGTTTATCCGGCACTATCAGCTGGATTCCTTTGTCTCTGCAGAAGCAGCATTTGGGAGAAGGGTACTCCATAAGGTTCTTCCAGTGTCAGATTGCTTGGACCAGAAAATGGCCCTCCCTGGACATGCAGGCATTGGTGTGTCCCATGCCTGGACTCTCGCCACAGCGTGGAGGAGAAGGGGTGTTGATATACTTACCAGAGAATTCCCTTTCTATACACACTGCTAGAGAGTCCAGCCCTGCCCTGTGGTCATCTGCTCTTGGTTGGGGGGCGGGGTACTTCTCACTATTTTATATTCCAGACACACTCTACGTCTGTCAAGTTCTTCGTCAGAAAAGCTGGGGCTATCAGCAGAGGCTGGCTTTTTATAGTGGCAAACTCAGCTCGATGACATCAGACTCTCTAGCAGCATATATAGAAAGGGCATTCTCTGGTAAGTATACCAATGCCCCTTTCAAAAAAGGGATGCCTAGGATACATAGATAGTGTAAGGCCAGACTCTCTCCCCTTCAAACGATAAGAATGAACTTCTGAAAACTGGGTATTTCAAGATGAATTCTTTATTGAAAAGGAAATTATCCAGGTATTACTCAAAGCAGGGTCTAATATGCTTCCAGGCATACAGCATAGATAAAGGGAGTTAGAACCCCTCCCCTGAGTCTGATGTGGATTTCGTCAATACAAAGAAGCAACATGTTAATTCCCCCCCTCTTCTGGGAATGTAGTTGAGAAAAGTTTTCCAGGAAGTTTCTTTTGGAGCTGGAATTTTTTTTTTTTAATAAATTTTTTATTGTTTTTTAACATACAAACACAACAACAAAACATAAAAGCATCAGCTCCCCCATATTTTTATACAAACAGTAAGTCGGTTGGTCCATCAGTTTTGTGCATTCATCTCATAGTCACAATTACAATTAACTTATATAATACTTATTATCAATACAAATTTATAAATCATAGTATCACTATTAAAAAAAAAAGAAATTTGACTAAACTTTTATTCGATCATGCCTTTATGAGATAACTATATTTTAAATAATTTATTCTAAAACAAGTCTTATAATCATGCCAATTCTCTCCTAAATAGGAAAGAAAAGAAAAAAGAGAAACAGAAAACTATTATATAAATATAGTATCAAACACCAATAAGAAGAAAAGAAAAATAAAATCAATATTATTTCTTATTGTCTAACCTTTATATTTTAGTATTTCATCATTCAACCATTGATAGAAGAGATCCCAAACTATATAAAATTGTTTATCTTCTTGCTCTCTAATTTCAAAAGTCAATCTACTCATCTCAGCACATTCCAATATTTTCTTTACAACTTCTTCTTGCAATGGAATTTTCTCATTTTTCCAATTTTTGCAAATACAATCCTAGCAGCAGTCAATACATTTACAATCAAATATTTCAACTCTTTACTATAGGTATCTGGTAGGATTCCCAATAAAAAAACTCCGGTTTCAAGTCTATATGCTTCTTTGTCATTTTTCCAACCACATGTGGATTTTAGTCCAATATTTTCTAGCATCCTCACAAGTCCACCACATATGGTAGTATGAACCAGATTTCTGATGACACTTCCAGCATTTTTCAGATTTATTCTTGAACATTCTTGCTATCCTTGTCGGGGGAAAATGCCACCTGTAAAACATCTTATACAAATTTTCTTTATAGGCTGTAGACATTGTCATTTTATAATTTTGCAACCATAAATTCTGCCATTTCTCTAAATCAATCCCATATCCAAAATTCCTCCCCCACGCAATCATAGTTTCTTTAACTTGTTCTTCCTCCAGCTTAATTTCCAATAAATAACCATACAGCTTTTTAATCACCTTTTCATCAGTACCCATCAGAATCTTATCTAAATCAGTTTGCTTATCATAAAATCCCTCTGCTTTGGAATCCTCATAGTACTTTGAATGTATTTGCAGATATGAAAACCAATTCATCTGTATACCTTGTTCTTCTAGTTTTTGCATCGATTTAAGTTCACCCTTTTCATCTAGTAATTCCCCATAGCTAACTGTTCGTTCCTTTTTATAAATTATAGGATAAGAGAACGCTTCTATCGTCAATAACCAAACTGGAATTTTCAAATAACACTGTTTTTTTGTCTTCTCCCAATTTAACCACAGAGACTCCCGTATATAATGTCTTCTAAAATACCCCTGTGTTTGGTTCCCTTGTACCATAAAAAAGCATGCCAGCCCAACAACAAATCATGACCTTCTAATGTCAACAATCTGGTTTTCCTTAGTGTTATCCATTCTTTAACCCACGTCAAATTTGCAGCTTGGTAGTACAACTCCCAATTAGGCAGACCAAACCCTCCTCTAAATCTAGCATCCTGTAAAAGCTTTAACTTTATTCTTGCTTTCTTGCCTTGCCATATATACTTCAAAACAATTTTATTTAAATCCTCAAAGTATTCTTTTCCAAGCCTAATTGGTATTGTTTGAAACAAAAATAAGATTCTGGGTAAAATGTTCATCTTAATTGTTGAAATCCTTCCTATTAATGACAGTTGTAAGTTTTCCCATTTTTTCAAATCTTGGGCTATCTGTTGTTTAAGTTTAATATAATTGTTCTCCTTCAATGTACTACATCTTGATGTCAAGTATATCCCCAAATACTTAACCTTGTTTGTAACTTGAATTTTTAACAGTTCTGCCAGCTCTTCTCTTTGTTTCAGCAACATATTCTTTGACAAAATCTTTGTTTTATCTTTATTTATTTTCAAACCAGCCACCTCCCCATAGGCCTCTATCTTTTCCAACAGCTTCGAGGCTGTTTCTATAGGATCTTCCAGGATGAAGACTAGGTCATCTGCAAAAGCTTGTAGTTTAAATTCTTCCTTTTTGATTTTCATTCCTTTTATAATTTTATCTTCTCTGATATTTCTATTCAACACTTCCAAAGTCAATACAAATAACAAAGGCGAAAGAGGACAACCTTGTCTTGTACCTTTTCTTATATTAATAGAATCTGTAAGTTCTCCCTCCATCATTACCTTAGCTGTTTGTTCACTATAAATTGCTTCTATTGCTTGAATAAATCTTCTAGCAAAGCCCATCTGTTCCATTAAAAGTACCATAAACCTCCAATTTACATTATCAAATGCCTTTTGAGCATCTAAAAATATCAAAGCCATTTGCTTTTCAGGGTGTGCCTCATAATATTCCAAGGTGTCCAAAATTACTCTCATATTATCTCTAATTTGTCGCTTTGGCAGAAACCCATTTTGATCTGGGTGAATAAAGTTATTCAAATACTTTTTAAGTCTTTCTGCTAATATTGAAGCAAAAATTTTATAATCTGCGTTTAATAAGGAAATCGGTCTATAACTCTTGATTTGAAGTAGATCCGCCTCCTCTTTTGGAATAAGTGTAATATAAGCCTCTGACCATGTTTTAGGAATTATCTTTTTACCATAACTTCATTCATAACTTCTAACAGTGGAATACACAATAATTCTTGAAAGGTTTTATAAAATTCTACAGGAAATCCATCTGGACCTGGTGCCTTTCCATTATTTTGTTTCTTAAGTGCTTGACTTAACTCCATCATTGTTATATTGCTTTCTAGCATTTCTTCAATCTCTTTAGGTATCTTAGGTAGATTTACATTCTGCAGGTATTGTTTAACTTTCTCCTCATCAATATCTTCTTTCTTATACAAATGTTTATAAAAATCATAAATAATTTCTTTTTTCTCTTTGCTGCCATGACAAGTTTTACCTTGGTCATCTATTAACTGCAGTATTTTCCTCGATTCTTTCTCCTTTCTCAGTTTGTATGCTAGCCATCTACCTGGCTTATTTGCATCCTCAAAATAATTCTGTTTAGCATTCCTAATTTTCTGTGCCAGTTCTTCTTTCTCTATTAAGTCCATTTTATGTTTAGTTATATCCAGTTTCAGTTTGACATTTTTCTGTGTGGTATTTTCTGTAATTCTTTTTCAAGTCTTTTATATTCATCATCCAAGGCTTTAAGAGTTTGCCTTTTCCTAATATTCTTTTTTCTTGTATAGTCTATTATCAAGCCTCTAGCATAAGCCTTCATTGTGTCCCAAACATTCTGTATTGAAGTGTCTTCTTTTCTATTCTCTTTAAAGAAAAAGGGCAATTCTTTTCTCCATCCATTGTATAAATTCCTTATCCTTTAAAATAGTATTATTTAATGTCCATCTCGATCTTTTCCTTTGTCCCTTCCATTTAATTGTCAATGGGTTGTGGTCAGCCCAAGTACTTGTTTCAATATTTACTTCTTGAATACTAGACATTAAATCTGTTGAGATCCAAATCATATCCAGTCTGGACCATGATAGATGCCTATTTGAATAAAACGTAAATTGCTTAAGTTTATTATTTCTTTCTCTCCATATGTCTTTTAAAGTTAATTCATCTATCATTTAAAAAAGGATTTAGGAAGAGTTTTTCTATTATGTTTTACTGCTGTTGCAATATAATCAAGTTTATTATCCACAATTCCATTAAAGTCTCCCATCATAATTGTATTAGCATAATCCAGTTCAGCCATCTTAGTATGTAGTTTTTTATAGAATTCTTCCTGTTTATCATTCGGAGCATAAATTGCAGTCAAAAGTATCTTTCTATTGTTGTCCATTATTTCTACCATTAATATTCTCCCATCATCATCTGTATAAATCATTTTTGCTGGGATGGCCTCTTTAATATATAAGACCACCCCTCTTTTCTTAGATTGGGTCAAAGAGGTAAACAATTTCCCTAATTTTGGTTGTGATAACAATTGTTCATGTTGCTTTTTAATATGAACTTCTTGTAAGCAAATTATGTCAAACTTTAGTTTCATTAATTTATGGAAAATCTTCCTTCTCTTAGCAGCTGAATTCAGTCCATTTATATTCATTGTAATCAGTTTTTTCTCTTCCATGATTATGTTTTATATTTAGATTTAACCACTCTCGTGGGTCTTGCTTCACGTTGATCTTTAATATCCACTTGTCCACCTACTGCACCTTCTTCTTTTCCAATCTCCATTTGTTCCTCTTGGGATTCAATTGGTGGAACCTCCTTTCCTGCCCCTCCTTCTCTCCCTCCAAAAACTTCTGCATAAAACAGTTCTGCTTTCTCAATTGAATCAATTCTATGTCTCTGTTCCTGCCACGTAAACATCAATCCTTCTGGGATCAACCATCTGTAAGACACCTCTTTTCCAATAACCTTTTGGTCAGGAATCGATATTCTCTTCTCATCTCTCTCACTCTTCTAGGTATTTGTTTTAAAACCAAAATTTCTTTACCTTTGTATTTCAATGTCTTCTCTCTTGCCACTTGTAATACTTGTGTCTTCATAGATTTTTTAATAAATCTAATATGAACTTCTCTGGGTAGGTTATTTCTCATCGCATATCTTGTAAAAACTCGATATATCTCATCTATTCCATCCATCATCTTCTCTTCTGTTATCTCCAGCGCATCCGCCAAGATTCCTACCATTATCGCAGCCAGATCTTGTCCTTTTTCTTCTTCTATATTTTGAAATCTGAGATAAAATTCTGATCTATCCAACTCCCACTTCAACATCTCACTTTTTTCTTGTTCAATCACTGTTAATCTATTGTCAATATATCCAATCTTCTCCTCTCTTTGTTTGCCCCCCTCTTCAACTTTTTGAAGTCTCTCCTCATATTTTCCCATCATCTGTTGGATACTTTCCACTTTTTCCTCCATCCTACCTGTTCTTTGTTCAATAGTATCTATTTTTACCTTAAGGTCTTGAATTCCTTGCATAATCATCTGAAAGGATACTCTTTCTTGTTCTTTTTCTTTATCTTGCTTTAACAATGTCTGAATTGAGCGCTGTCCAGATGGTGGGGAGGCAGAAGCAGACATAGAGGCACCCGAAGATATAAATTTCTTACTCATTTTAGGTGGTTCCAGCTCTTCAAATTCTTTCAAATTTTAATCCAAAAAAAAGTATGAAGTTATAATCCAAGATAAAAGGGCCAACAATAAAAAAGCCAATAATGAGAGAAAAAGAAGAAAAATTCTTCCTGACCTTAATCCAATTAAGAAAAATAATCCATAAAAGAGAGTAAAAATAAGAGTAAAATTGTTAATTCCCCCCCTCTTCTGGGAATGTAGTTGAGAAAAGTTTTCCAGGAAGTTTCTTTTGGAGCTGGAATTTTTATGGCCCCTTCTCCTCTTGCTATCTCTCCAAGAGATGACAAGTTTCCAGGCCTCTGGGCTCCAGTCCCCAGTTGAATATCATGTGCAAGTTATACAGATTCAATGCAAGACTTAAGATATTCAGGTTACATCAAAAAGAATTACTTGTACCAATTCCCCCACCCCTTCTTCTTCCATTGAAGAATGGCAAATACACGGATCTAACATACTGCCCTCTTCAAATAATTGAGAAATCCACCTGGAAGACATAAAACATGTGTTACATTTACAATTTAGGATGGTTTGTGAGGATATTTCAGGTGAAACTTCCATAGTAATGTGAGTGCTTTTACATGTCGTTTGGCTACCCACTCATTTTGTGAGGAGGGAAGGTCTTTCCAAGCTACTAAATATTGTGTGGATCCACAGTGAATGTGCGAATCAAGGATATCTTTAATTTCAAAATGTTGTTCCCCATGTACCATAATGGGAGTTGGAGGTGTGGGAAGGAGGGGTCTAAGTTTTGAAGTGATCTCTGGTTTGAATAGGCTACAGTGAAATACTGAATGAACCTGCCTAAGTGTTTTGGGAAGTAGAAGCTCTACAATAACAGGACTGATAATTCTGGAGATGGAAAATCGGCCAATGAATTTAGGTCCCAGTTTCTTAGATTTTAAGAATTTTGTAGAGAAATATACGTGGTCCCCAATGTGGAATGATTTAGGATCACAGCGTTTTTTTGTCTGATTGAGCTTTAAAAGCTGCTCTAGCCTCTTGTAAAGCTAGCCTGACCACTGGCCAAGTGGTTTGGAAAATTGTTTATCCTCTCCTTAAGGGAGGGAATTTCAGGCATGGGGTTGAATTCTTGTCCCGTGGCTACATGGAATGGGGTGAAACCAGTGGACTGAGTTATTTATTGTATGCTGCCTCTGCAAAAGTAAGAAGGTCATTCCAATTGTCCTGTTGGTAATTAATCAAGCATCTTAAATATTGTTCTAATGCACCATTAGTTCATTTCAATCCACCATTAGTTTCTGGATGGTTTGAAGAGGACAACCCCTGGGTGGAACCTAATAGGTTTAAAAACACCCACCAAAATGTGGATGTGAATTGTACACCCCTATCTGAGATAATCTGTTGGGGAGCTCCATGGATGTGATAAATGTGTATTAGAAACATCTTTGCCAATGCCTTGGCTGTTGGGATCTTTTGGCAAGGTACAAAATGAACCTGTTTTGAAAAAAGGTCAGTTATAACCCAAATAACAGTATTTTCTGCACTTTCAGAGAGCTCCACTATAAAGTCCATAGAGATATCTGTCCAGGGTGCTGGTGGTTCTGCCACTGTTTGTAAAAGTCTAGGGGATTTTCCTTGTCTTCTTTCTGCAGCAGTGCAGATAGGGCAACTAGCAATATAGCTTTCAATATCTTTTTTGAGAGATGGCCACAAGAATTGTCTTTTGATGAGGTGCAGAGTTTTTACAAATCCAAAGTGTCCAGTTATTTTTGAGTTGTGGCATCGTTTCATGAGGTCCATTATCTGGCTGGCAGGGACATAAAGTTTGTTTTCTACCCAGGTTAGACCATCTTTGAGTAAGCAAATGTTTTTGTTAGCCTGGAGCCAGTCGTCCTTAAGTAATGCCTCCTTAAATATTGAAGTTGTTGCATTGTCAGTCAATGGTTCTTTCTTCCCTTCCCTTCCCTTCCCTTCCCTTCCCTTTGGCTGAAAATTTGGTTGGTTGGATCATGAGTTTTACAGCTTCAATCTTTTTGCTGTTGTATTGGGGTTTCCTAGACAAGGCATCTGCCAATAAATTTTTTTCCCCTGGGAGATATTTGAGAGTGAAATTAAACCGTTTAAAGTATTGAGCCCACCTTACTTGTTTGGGGAAAGTTTCCGTGGAGTTTTCAGGGCTTCTAGATTTTTATGATCAGTCCAGACTTCGAAAGGAATTTTGTTCCCTACTAGGAAGTGTCTCCATGTGAGGAGTGCCTATCACACAGGATATGCCTCTTTCTCCCATATGGCCCATCTTTGCTCGATTTCTGTCAGTTTCTTGGAAGTATAAACACATGGGTGCAACTGTCCATGTTCATTCTTTTGGAGTAGAACTGCTCCAACTGCTACATCACTAGCGTCTGCTTGGGTGACAAATGGTTGTTCAGGGTCTGGGTGTTTCAGGATTGGTTCTGCTGAGAATAGCTGTTTAAGCTTTTCAAATGCCTCTTGGCATTCCATTGTCCAGGTAAGGGGTTGTCTTGGCTTCGGCTTCTTCCCCTCTTTAACAAGCTCATGATGGGGAGGGCAACATTTGCAAAAGCTGGAATGAACTGACGGAAAAAGTTTGCAAAACCCAGGCAGCTTTGCAATTGTTTGCAAGTATGGGGTGGCTCCCAATCGATGACAGCTTTAACTTTTTGTGGGTCCATCTCTATTCCCTCATGGGATATTCTATACCACAGGTAGTCATTTTTTTCTTGGTGGAATTCACATTTAGAGAGTTTTGCATATAGTTTGACATTTTGGAGTTTTGTGAGAACTGCTCGGAGTAACTTTATGTGCTTTTCTTTTGTTTCAGTGTAGATTAAAATGTCATCAAGATAAACTAGAACCCCTTTGTACAAAAAATCATGGAGAATCTCATTAATTAATTGCATAAATATGGCAGGTACTCCTTGTAGTCTGAAAGGGAGCACTTTAAACTGATAGCATCCCAGTGGGGTGTTAAACACAGTCTTCCACTCATCCCCCCTTCCTTATTCTGATGCAGTAGTATGCCTCTCATAGATCTAACTTTGAAAAAAAAATTCCTTTAGAGAGATGAGCTAGCATGTCCTTCATGAGGGGGAGTGGGTACATATTTTCTACAGATATGGTGTTCAGGGTATGGAAATCCATGCAGAGGCATAGAGAGCCATATTTCTTTTCATGGAATAATACTGGGGCTGTTATTTTTGGTTGGGTAGGTTCGATGAAACCCCATTTTAGATTTTTATCAATAAATGCTCTGAGTTCATTTAGTTCTCTGGGGGACATGCAGTACATTTTTGGTTTTGGAAGTTTAGCCCCCGCCACTATAGTTCCATCTAATTGGCAGAAAGCAATGGGGTTTTCCATTTTTCTTAGTTGCATTCCCAATATCCCTACTAGAGTGGGGTTGATTAGGCACTGGGTGCATCCTGAATCCAGTAACACTGCTATTTTCTCCCCCTTCCCTTGGCTGGGGATAAACAATCTTAGGGGTAGAGTGAGTGGTTTGATTGGGTTGCTTACCAGCAGGTTGTTTTCCGGATCGCTTTCAGATTGGCTCAGGTCTCCTTGGGGCATTGGAGGATTCTTCTTCTGGGTTTGGGGGGGGCGAAACCTCACAGCTTCTTGGCTTTTCAGAGTTTCTTTTCCTTGGGGGTTGGATTTTCCAGGGTTCCCCCACACTGGGTTGTCTGGCTTTCTGGCAGGGGTTTTTGAATGGCATTCTGCTGCGTGGTACCCCTCCTTTACACACTTAAAACAGCCAGATGGTCTTGGAGTCATGGTGGTTTGGGGTTTGTAAAACTCCCACTTCCCCTGGTATGGGGATCTTCTCCAAACTCTTCCGCCGCAGTACTGGTTACGGGCCATGTCTATCTCCACCTCCTTTGTCATCAGGTACCAGTCATGCAGAAAGTTTGGGGCCCCATGGGCCAGGCAGGCAGTGTACAGGTTGTTGTTGAGTCCACATTTGAACCAACAGACTAGGATATCTTCTGGCCAGTTGACTTGGCCGGCCAGGCTGCAAAATTCCTCAGTGTATTCAGCTACAGGGCGATGGCCTTGCTTTACGACCCTAATGCAGTCACGGGCTTTTCGATCGGCGACAGGGTCTTCGAAGTGATGGCGTAGGGCTGTCATGAATTGGTCAAGGTTCCTCAGCTCTGGGGCATTAACATTGTGGAGGGTAACCATCCATCTGGTGGCTGCTCCTTTTAGGGTGACAACTCGCACTCGGGCCCCCTGAGTCAGGAAGTTCTGGCCATATTCTTGAATATAGGTGGGCACTTGCGCCAGGAAGAATCCCAATTTCTGGGGTTCCCTATCAAATTTCACCCACAAGGGTAGGATCTTTCTTTGCAGTTGTATATCTCTGGGTTGGCTGGGGATTAACCCCTGCTCTGGAATGGAAAGGGGTTGGGTACCTGGCATAGCTGCTGGTCCTCCGGCTTGTTCCATCGCTTGATCATTCTCAGCTGGATCAGGGGTGACAGCTCAGGTTCTCTTAATTTCTGGTTCACTCGCTCTCCTTTGTTGGCAACCTGGTTCATCCCGCACATTGAGGACCTCCATAAATACGGCAGGGGCTCCTTGTAATCTGAAAGGGAGTACTTTAAATTGGTAACACCCCAGGAGGGTGTTAAAAGCAGTCTTCCACTCATCCCCTTTCTGATGCAATAGTATGCCTCTTGTAAATCTAGCTGTAAAAAGATTTTTCCTTTAGAGAGGTGGATCAGCATGTCCTTCATAAGGGGGAGCGGTATATATTTTTCCACGCTGATTGTGTTTAAATTCCTAAAATCTACTCAAAGGCATAAGGTGCCATCTTTCTTTTCACAGAATAATACTGGGGCAGCTATTTTCAGTTAGATGGGTTTGATAAAACTTCTTTTTATATTTTTTTATATTTGCTAATAAGAGCTTTGAGTTTGTCTAGTTCTCTGGAGGACATGAAGTACATTTTTGGTTTTGGAAGTTTAGCCCCTGGCAGGATCTCAATGGCATAATCCGTGGTGTGATGAGGTGGAAGTTCATCAGATGCCTTCTTGCTGAGTACCTCAGCCAAATCCTGGTATTCTTTGGGGATGCTAGTGGGCTCATCAGGGTGGCTGGCTATTTCTGTTTCCCTGTTCTCTTTTCCTTCCTTTCTTCCCTCTAGGATGTTTGTGAATGTTACATGTTTCTGGAAATGTACAGTTCCTTTCTTCCAGTATATTTTAGGTTTTCACTTCCATAGCCATGTGAGCCCTAGAACTATTGGCCCTTCCATTCCCAGTGCTACAATGAATGTGAAGGTCTTGCTATGGTCCCCCAGCTTTATTTGTAATGGTTCTATGCCAAAAATGGCTGGCTCCCCCCCTACTACAGTCCCGTCTAACTGGCTGAAAGTGATGGAGTTTTTCATTCTCCTTAGGTGAATTCCCAACCTCCCTACCAGGGTTGAGTTGGTTAGGCATCAGGTGCACCTCAAGTCCAGTAATGCTGCTACTTTCTCTCAGCTTTCTTTCAGCTGGGTATAAACAGTAGGGCAGTTCGATCACACTCATGTCTCCTGGGTTAGGAAGTTCTGCCCATATTCTTGCATATAGGTGAGGACCTGAGCCAGGAAAAAGCCCAACTTCTGAGGGTCTCCATAGAATCTTACCCTCAAGTAAGGGTTCTTTCTCTTCAGTTGTAGGTCCCCAGGTTTGCCAGGGTTAATTCCCTGCTCTAGAATAGTAGGAGGTTGAATATTTGGCATGTCTGCTGGTCCCCTGGCTTGGTTGGCTGCTTGATCAGCCATGGCTGGGTGAGAAGTGATGGCTCGGCTCCCTTGGCTGTTGGTTTGCTCACTCTCATTCATTGGCCATCCTGTTTACCTTGGACATTGAGGTTTCCCAGGGCTTCCATCATGAGGCAGTTGATGAACTGCTTCAATCAATCATCCACCTGTGGTTCCTTGATCAGCTCTTCCTGATCAGAAAGTTCCATTTTTCACGCAGGGTTACGGCTCCTGCAGGGGGGTTACTCCCCTAGTTCTTCCATCTCATCTGTCCCTTTTTCCTATGCCGATAGACCATTGGGGTTTTGTGGAACTTTTGAAGATAGCTTCAATGTCTTTGATGGGACATAGGGAGCTGGTGCCAGGCTGGGTAGTTGTCGAGCACTTGGCTTTCACTTCTTGCTGCTTTGTTTGGACATTGATGCAGGGTCCCCTCAGTAGAGTAAAATTTAGTGGGGGGATTTTTTTTTTCCTCTCTCCAGGTTGACCACTATTACAGAGCTTGCTTTATGTAAGGACCAGACTCTCCCCCTTCAAAAACAAGTATAGACTCTTGAAAACTTTGTATTTCAAAAAGGAACCTTTTATTGAAAAGGAATGAAAGCAAGTCAAAATTCAAAGCAGGCTCTGAGGTCCCTCAGGGCATACAACTAGGATATAGGAAATTAGAAAACCCTCCCAACAGTCCGATGTGGATTCCACCAAACTGCAAGTGTGAAGATGTTATTGTACCAGCCTCTCTAAGAAAGCAGATAAGAAAAGTTTCTCAAGGCTATCTTCTGGTGTTGCAATCCACAAGGTCCCTTTCTCCCCTCCACCCCCACAAGAGGTGAGAATTTTCTGGGCTTTTGAGGTGCCAGGAATGGTTATAAATCAGATAAAAGTTTATACAAAAGACAAGGCAAGAAATAGGATACCTAAAACTACAATTATCATTATTAGGAAGAGTCATTACGATTAAAATGAACATTTTACCAAAATTATTATGCTTATTCCAAACAATCCCTATAAAATTAGATTAAAAAATTATTTACAGAACTGGATAAAACTATGTTAAAATTTATATGGTCAGGAAAGAAAGCCAGAATAAATTTATAGCAGTACAAGACAGTAGAAGCTTAGGTGGCTTTGGACTCCCGTACTGGGAACTTTATTATAATGTGGCAGCACTGGTTTGGATTAAGGAATGAGTAAATTTGAATAATAAACGGATATTAACTTTGGAGGGTCATGACCTACAGATGGGGTGGCATCTGTATGGGAAAAGTAAAGTAAAGTAAAAACATATTTTTATAGACATCATATGAGAGATTCTTCAATACAGATTTGGAATAAATTAGGTGAAAACATTATATAAAAATACCTGCCTGGTTATCTACCATGGAAGCGATGATATACCTAAACACATTGGATGTGAGCAAAATGGTCAGATACCAAGAAATATTAGACAAACTGGGAAAACTAAAAACAAATCAGAATTTAAAGGAGCAAGGCATAATCATAGACTGGTGGCCATACTTACAATTACAAAACAAATACAAAAAAGATGTTGAAGAATATGGAATTTACACCAAGCTGCAACAATTAGATAAAATCTTAACAGGCCCTGAAGAGAAATTAATAATGAGGATGTATAATTATCTATTAAAAGTTGCATTGGAAGAGGAGGTAGTAAAAGACTGCATGATAGCATGGGCAAAAATATTGGGCACAATATAGATTTAGCAGATTGGGGAAAAATGTGGAACATAAAACATTATACATTAATGAGATCAGCAGCCTATAAAGAAAATATGTATAAGCTGTTCTATCTTTGGCATTTGCCTCCAATGAAATTGGCCAAAAGGTACCCTAACATGAATCCGACATGCTGGAAATGTAAACGGAACCAAGATACCTTCTATCATATGTGGTGGTCATGCCTGGAAGCCCAAAAATATTGGATCAAAATATGGAGTTGGATACAAGACATAGTGGGAGAGTGAATAGAATTTAAACCAGAGCTGTTTCTGTTGGGAATAATTAAGAGGAAGAAGATTAAATATATTTTACTACACGTTCTGACAGCAACAAGAATAGTATACGCACAATGTTGGAAATGAAATAATACACCTTCTGAGCAATTAATAATTTTAAAAATTATATATTGTGCTGAAATGGATAAATGGACATTAAAATTAAAAGAGAAAGAAGAGTCGGAGTATTATGAAATTTGTGATAATTTGTATAATTCGTTGAACAATAGAAATAAAGATAAAGGAAATAAGAAAATTACAGATAAAAGTATATGAATGTATATAAAGATGTATAAATGTAGATATTTACATGAGATTGGTGTGTATAATAATGATGACACATTACTGTTAAAGTCAAGTCAAGTTAATATGTGTAAAAAGTGGAAAAGAACAGTAAAAATTATGGCAAAAAAAGAAAAGAAATAGGATCCCTAGGATACATAGAAAGGAAAAAGAACTAAATCCATCCCCCCCTTCTTCCACCTAAGAATGGCAGATACACAGATCTGACAATTCCTTTAACACTGTGCAACAGGCGCTATCTAGTGGATGCTTCCACTCAAAATCTAAGAATAAAAAAGAAAGAAAAATTCAAGACCATTGGAGAGAGTGTTCAGGAGAAGAAAGGGGAGCTGGTGAGAAATTAGAATGCATTTTGGAATATTATCAAATTGAATGTACAATTTTGTTTGCCAGCCTGAATGCCTTCAATGTTTAGTAGTCAGATTAAATATGTTTCAAAGAAGCAGTCCGTCCTACTTTTCCATCTACTTGCCAAATACAGCTTGTGATTGATAAACATTTGCTTTTATAATGTTACTAATATAATTTAAGCTTTTAGATCTGCATTATGTTATTTAAAAATGTCTAAGTATGTGGTTCCATTTTCTGCAAACGACCTTTAGGAATATAGCACTCCTCTAGTCAAAAAGGTGATGAGCACCATGATTTCAGCTGCTTTGAACATTGAAAGGTAAACTTTGAACATTGAAAGGTAAACTAAAAGCTAGGAATGACACCAGCTTCATTTCCAAATTTTATCATGTGGTGGGGTGACATCTGGATCGTCAAACTTTTCCTGAATGGTTGGGAAAAGAAGGAAGGAAGATGATATTCCAAATACAATAGGAAGGAAAAGTACAAATTATCATCCATACTAAAAGTATTTACATATATAATATATCATTAATCCAATGTGTCATTTAGAGGGGATTTTTAAAGGGGAATTTACATAGAATATTTGCTTCATAAAGTTTCAAGCACAATCTGAGAATATTGGTGATAGGTTCTTTTTTAAAGGCATGACCACTTCTAAAATAATACAATAGAACTGTTTTGGATCTTCATGCAAGCTCTGCATCTTTTGGGTATTCACTAAACCAAAAGCAATCCAGCCTTTTTCAAGTTTTTCAAGTTTCCATGGCTGCCTTAGAAAAAGTTTCTACCATTTTTCTTTCTACGCATTATTGAGTTGATGTTTTTCAAAAAGCAGAAGCATTTTCAACTGGAAACAAGAAAAAGCAAATCTACTTTAATGAACAGCAAAAATATCTGAAAAAATTCTGCATCAGTTTCAAAGTATGTGCTGTTTGGTATGTAGCTAAGAGATTCATACTCATATTTGGAAGGTGGCTATCCAGAAAGTAACAGTGAAGTAGTAAAATGGGACCAAATGGTTAGAATGAATGAATTCACGTAAAAAAGATTTAGCCCAGAATTAGATTGAGCAGGCAACCCTAACCCCTGTTTCTGCAATGCTGAAGGTAGAAATAATCAGTTGTCTAATTGTGCTTAGTTTCTTGGGCAAAGTGGATGAACATAGAGTGAACGCAGCCTTCTAGAAACAGAGATAAAGGGATTTCCTTTTCCTAAACCATCTCCCATCTGCAATTCATCAAGGTATCCTAAAATAACTTTTAAAAAAATTACAGGAGACATCTTGTTATGGATTCACAGATATTACTCTATGTGGTCTCATTTGATACCTGTTAATGCCAATACTACCTTTTATACAAATTGGCATTTAAACAATATATAGAGGCAAGATAGGAAAATGGAAGGAAAAGATAACCCAAGAAAGTGAATGCACATGAAAAAAGAAGAGATATTTACAAACCTCGTTGTTTACGAATGCTAAAAATAACAGCTATATTACAAATTAATATAGGATACTTTTTGAAAAACAAAGTCTTGTTTTGTAGATTTACTGTGCACATTACACACTGCAGTTGCTATGGTAATAATTGTAGGACTTTTCATTGACAAAAGAGAAAACTGCAGCTGGTAATTTTTATAAAAGGTTTCATTATGTTTGGCAAAGTGACAGTCTTAAAAGGCATAGAGAGAATAAGAAAAAAAAGAAATGGAGAGAACTGACTATGTTTTACAATATTATGCTCCTAGAAATATGACATATGAATGAGTGTGTATACCTGTGTTGCAAATAGATGGTTCAAAGATGTACATTCATGGGGCTGGATAGCCAGCAGCTGTTTTGATGGTACATTAAGAAAGACAATATCCTAATTCCTTGTGTGGGTGTCAGGCTACAGAACTTTTCCCATTCACTCAGCTAGAATGAACTTCTGAAAACGTATCAAAAAGGAATCCTTTATTGAGATGAGACAATTCCTGTAGGAGTTCAAAGCAGCGTCTGAGGTCTCTCAGGCATACAGGGATACATAAGGGAGTTTAAAACCCCTCCCCTTATCTTGATGTGTATTTAGTGAAACAAAAGCCACTATGTTAATTCCTCCCCAGCCCTTTTTTTAAGGAACGATCTTTTTCACAGTTTCCCAGGGCATACCTAGTTTCCTCCCCCACCCCCCTTTTAGAACGAACTATTCAAGAGATTCCCAGGACACATCTCACTGTGGAATTTTTATGATCTTCTCATTTCCTGGTTGTACCTCTCAGAGGTGATAGTTCTGACCATCTGGCTTTTCTCCCTCCATTGTATCATGTGTGGGTTATACAAATGTGATATAAGATTAAATATATTCAGGTTACATTAAGAAAGGATTTCTTTATCAGCCTCCCCTTTTCTTCTTTCACTGAAGAAATGACAGATACACGGATCTGACATCCTGCCCTCCTTAAAAAACAG
The DNA here is from genome assembly GCF_049901715.1 of Pseudonaja textilis. Classification (NCBI taxonomy): domain Eukaryota; kingdom Metazoa; phylum Chordata; class Lepidosauria; order Squamata; family Elapidae; genus Pseudonaja; species Pseudonaja textilis. The sequence goes on from NC_141990.1 coordinate 168,985,313, forward strand.
ATAGGTCTAACTGGAAAAACAAAAATCATGCATTACATTTGCAATTCAGGATGGTTTATCAGGGTATTTTTGGTGGAACTTAAGTAGTAATGTGGGTGCTTTTACGTGTTGTTTGGCTACCCACTCATTTTCTGAGGGAGGAAGGTGTTTCCAAGCTACTAAATATTGTGTGGATCCACGGTGAGTGCGTGAATCGAGGATATCTTTATTTTCAAAATGTTGTTCCCCATGTACCATGATGGGGGTTGGAGGTGTGGGAAGGGTGGCGGTCTGAGGTTTGAAGTGATCTCTGGTTTGATCAAGCTACAGCAAAAGATGAATCTGCCTAAGTGTTTTTGGAAGTTGAAGCTCTACCGTCACAGGGTTAATAATTCTGGAGATGGGGAATGGGCCAATGAATTTTGGTCCTAATTTCTTAGAGGGTTGTTATAGTTTTAAGAATTTTGTGGACAAATATACATAGTCCCCAATCTTGAAAGGTTTTGGTTTGCAATGTTTTTTGTCTGCTTGAGTTTTGTAAACTGCTCTAGCTTCCTGTAAAGATAATCTTACCACTGGCCACATGGCTTGTAAGTTATCTATCCACTCCTTAAGGGAGGGGATTTCAGGATCTTTGTTGGGTAGTTCTGGCATGGGGTTGAATTCTTGGCCCATGGCTACCTGGAATGGGGTGAACCCCGTGCTACTATGGACTGAGTTATTGTATGCTACCTCTGCAAAAGGAAGAAGGTTAGTCCAATTGTCTTGTTGGTGATTAATAAAACACCTTAAATATTGTTCTAATACGCTGTTCACTCTCTCATTCAATCCGTCCATTTGGGGGTGATTTCCTGATGAGAACCCCTAGGTGGAGCCTAATAGGTTTAAAAACGCCCGCCAAAATTTGGATGTGAACTGAACACCCCTATCTGAGATAATCTGTTGGGGAGCTCCATGAAGGCGAAAGATGTGTATTAGAAACATCTTTGCCAATGCCTTGGCAGTTGGGATCTTTTGGCATGGAATAAAGTGAACCTGTTTGGAAAAAAGATCAGTTACCACCCAAATGACAGTATACCACTCTGCAAAAGGAAGAAGGTTAGTCCAATTGTCTTGTTGGTGATTAATAAAACACCTTAAATATTGTTCTAATACGCTGTTCACTCTCTCATTCAATCCGTCCATTTGGGGGTGATTTCCTGATGAGAACCCCTAGGTGGAGCCTAATAGGTTTAAAAACGCCCGCCAAAATTTGGATGTGAACTGAACACCCCTATCTGAGATAATCTGTTGGGGAGCTCCATGAAGGCGAAAGATGTGTATTAGAAACATCTTTGCCAATGCCTTGGCAGTTGGGATCTTTTGGCATGGAATAAAGTGAACCTGTTTGGAAAAAAGATCAGTTACCACCCAAATGACAGTATTTCCAGTACTTTCGCAAAGCTCCACTATAAAGTCCATAGAGATCTCTTTCCAGGGAGCAGAAGGGTCTGCTACTGTTTGTAAAAGTCCAGGATATTTTCCTTGCCTTCTCTTTGCAGCAGCACAGGTGGGGCAGCTCGCAACATAGCTTTCAATGTCCTTTTGGAGGGACAGACACCAAAATTGTCTTTTGATGAGGTGCAGAGTTTTTACAAACCCAAAGTGTCCCGCTATTTTGGAGTCGTGGCAGTGTTTCATGAGGTCCATTCTCTGGCTTGCACGGACATAAAGTTTGTTCTCTACCCAAGCCAGTCCATCTTTGAATAAACAAGTGTTTTTGTTAGCCTGGAGCCAGTCATCCTTAAGTAGTGCCTCCTTAAATATTGACATCGTTGTGTCTTCAGTCAGGGATGATTTTTTTTCTCTTGTGCCCGGGTGATTACTTTGGCTGCTAATTGGGTTGGTTGGATCATCGGTTTTATAACCTCAATCTTTTTACAGTTGTATTGGGGTTTTCTGGACAGTGCATCTGCTAAGAAGTTCTTGTTCTGTATTAACATTCTTGAAGACTCGCATTCTGATTGGGCCACCCAGACCGCAATCCGATTGGTTCAAGTCACGCCTGTGATTGGAGCGCTAAGAATCTACCGTGATTGGCCGAGCCGATCGCGGGAGATTCAAAGCGCTGCCATTGGCCGCCGAGCCGCCAGCCAGCTGTATAAAGCCAAGCGGCTCGCATGCTTTAAGCCGTCCTTGTTCTAAACCTACAATAAAGAGCTGAATGTTCACTTAAGCGTCTTGCCTCTTCTGTGACCCGATCCACCGATCTAACATTGGCGACGAAGGTGGGATTGTGAGGCGAGGACCGACTAGCACGTGGCAAACGGTGATCAGCGCCCTGCAAGATGGCCAGCACCCTGCCGCCCACTCCATTTGACCCAGCAACCGAAGACTGGGAGTCATACATCGACCGCTTCCAGATGTTCCTGGAATGCAGTAATCTCAAGGACGCCAACGGCCAGAGGAAGCGGGCAGTATTCCTAACACACTGTGGGGCCGCGGTGTTTAAAATGGCCAAGGCGCTGGCAAAGCCCACCAACGTTAAGGAGATGGACTGGGCTGACCTCGAGCCCATCTTGCGCCGCCATTACGCCCCTACCATGCCCATCCTCATCCGCAGGTACGACTTCTACCGCCGAGATCAGCGTGAAGGCGAGACCATCGGCGACTTCGTGGCCCAGCTGCGGAACCTGGGAGGTCCCTGCGAATTCCCCGACCTGGACCAAGCACTTCGGGACCGAGTCGTCCTCGGACTCAGAGACCCCGTGTTGCAGAGCCGGCTGATGGCCAGAGGCAACATCTCCCTCGTGGACGCCCTCGCCGAGGCCACTGCCGCCGAGGCCACCCGCCAGTCAGCAGCTTGGATGAGGCAAGACAACGCGACGGAACGGCCACCGACCAAAGAAGCGACCCCGGCCACCGCAAGACCCGGGGAAACCAGCCGTCGAGAAACGACCACGCATCACGGCGACCTCGAGCCCCAATCCGACACCGAGGACGAAGACGAGGAAATCCACCGGCTGCAGACCGAGCGGGACCGCCGGGACCGCCGAGGATGTAAGTCGAGTTTCAGTGCGCCGGCTGCGGCGGCGATCACCCCTGCTCCGAATGCCGTTTTCTCAACTGCCATTTGCAAGCATTGCGAAAAGCGGGGCACATCGCCAAGCTACAGCCCACAGCGGCGAGGCAACAGCCCGCGACGACGAGACAGCACCCCCAGGCACCGAGACCGACCAACCGAGAGCTGGTGGAGCCGCGACAGCCACAGCCGACGATTCAGCGAAGCACAGCAGCGAGAAACCCACCAGACGGTCGTCATCGGCCATTCTTCAACCACGGACGCCCGGAAGGTACACGTGGCCCTGCTCATCGAGGACCAGCCCTGCGAGATGGAAGTGGACTCCGGGTCCTACCTCTCAATGGTTTCGTGGCGCACAATCAAGCGCCTAGTCCCGACCATCCGCCGCAACGAGCTAGACGACCAGAAGCTAATCCTGAAAGACTACCAGGGAAACCGCATCCCTGTGGTCAGCATTGGGCACTTCAAGGTCGCTTTCAAGAACCACACCGACATCTTGCCACTCACAATCGTGGACCGGGACCGCCCCAGCTTGCTCGGCCTGCAATGGTTCGCCCCGCTGGGCATCGAGGTGATGGGCATCCATCACACAGACGAGGCCAACTGGGAAGCGACCCTCGTAAAAGAATTCCAGGAGGTCTTCGACAACTCGCTAGGCAAGTACCGAGGGCCCCCTATATCTTTCAACCTTAACCCCAACATCGCCCCGATCCGCCTCAAACCCCGGCGAGTGCCTTTTGTGCTCAAACCGAAAATCGACGAGCAGCTAGACAAGCTCGTTGCGCAAGGGGTACTAGAACCCATCGACCATGCCCGTTGGGAGACGCCTATAGTCACCCCCATCAAACCCGATGGCTCCATAAGAATTTGCGGGGACTACAAGGCCACCCTCAATCACGCGCTGCAGCAAAGCGCCTACCCCGTCCCAGTAGTACAGCACCTTCTGCACTCACTGGGGGGAGGCTGGGTCTTCGCAAAACTCGACTTGGCACAAGCGTATCAGCAATTGCCGGTCGATGCGGAGACAGCTGAAGCGCAAACGATTGTTACACACCGGGGGGCTTTTCGGTGCAACCGACTCCAATTTGGAGTCAGCGTCGCTCCAGGAGTTTTTCAAAGTCTCATGGAAAGACTCCTCCAGGGAATAAAAGGGGTGGTTCCCTACTTCGATGACGTGCTGATCGCAGCCGCCAACAGAGAACAATTGGAGACCCGTTTAAGGGCAGTGCTTAACAAATTCAAAGATGCCGGCCTTAAAGTCAAAAGAGACAAGTGCCAACTCCACACCGAGAGGGTCGAGTTCCTGGGGTACCTCCTGGACCGGCACGGAATACACCCAACTGGGAAGAAACTCAGAGCCATCAAGGAAGCCCCCACACAAACAAACAAGGCGGAACTACAGGCATTCTTGGGACTGCTTAACTTTTACAATGTTTTCCTACCCCAAAAGGCGACCGTGGCGGAACCCCTACACCGGCTACTCGATAAAACGGCCACCTGGACCTGGGGGAAGCGGGAGGAGACTGCGTTCCAACGAACAAAAAACCTGCTAATATCGGACGCAGTCCTGATCCAGTATAGCGAGACCCTCCCGCTCACGGTAACGTGCGATGCATCACCGTTCGGCATCGGAGCAGTCCTCAGCCACACCCTACCCAACGGGAAGGAAGCACCCATCGCCTTCTTCTCCCAAATGCTGGCCAAACCGGAAAGAAATTACAGTCAACTGGACAAAGAAGCCCTCGCCATCGTCGCCGGAGTGAAAAGGTTCCACGAATACCTTTATGGTAGGGACTTCTCTATCATTACAGACCACAAGCCCCTGCTCGGGATACTCGCAGGGAACAAGGCCACCCCGAACATCCTGTTGCCCCGGATGACGAGGTGGTCCGAGTTCCTTGCCGCATACTCATACGAACTATCACACCGGCCCGGCAAGAACATTCCGCACGCTGACGCACTAAGCCGGTCACCACTACCCAACCTAGACGACGACCCAGCGCCCACAACGACGACCCTGCAAATCGAGACCCTACCCAGCCCACTCTTAACCGCGCCGACATTGCCCATGAAACAAATAAAGACAAACGGCTGGCGCGGGTATTGAGCTGGGTAGAGCGAGGGTGGCCAGAAAGCGACGGCGGCGAGCAGTTCAGAGCCTTCCGAAACCGCCAAACTGAGCTGTTCTCACAAAGGGGGTGCATACTCTGGGGCGACCGGGTAGTCATACCGGAAGCACTACAAGACAGAGTGTTGGCAATGCTGCACGAGGGACACCCAGGGATCGTCAAGATGAAAGCCCTGGCCAGAAGCTACGCTTGGTGGCCAGGGATGGACAAACAAATCGAGACATGGGTCGCCGGTTGCAGCAGGTGCCAAGAGTCGAGAGCCACCCCCCCGCCACGCCGGTCCTGGAATGGGAGACCCCGAGAGGACCATGGTCGCGAATACACATAGACTTCGCCAGGCCAACCAAGGGGCATACATTCCTCATCACCGTAGATGCTTACTCCAACTGGCTGGAGGTAAGCACTATGAGGGCAACAACAACAGAAGCGGTCATCAACAAGCTCAATGGACTCTTTGCAACACACGGGTTACCGGATGTCATAGTGTCGGACAATGGGCCACAGTTCACGGCACTGGCATTTGAAAAATACCTAGCCGAACGGGGCATCAGACACGCCTTAACCTCGACGGCTCACCCGGCGGCAAACGGTAGGGCGGAACGGATGGTCCAATACACAAAAAAAGCCATCCAAAAAATCAAAACCGGCGACATCCAGGAAAAAATAAACAAACTACTCTTCATACAGCACATCACGCCGAACACGACCATGAACAAGAGCCCAGCGGAGTTACTAATGGGAAGGAAACTGAGGTCTCCACTGGACTGCCTACACCCCACCTACAACCCAGAGAAACCCCCGGACTCCTCCAGCCGGTACCGGGCATTCAACATCGGGGACACGGTCTACGCAAAGAACTTCACGGGAGACCCCCTCTGGGTTCCCGCACAAATAACACAGGTAACCGGGCCCCGATCATACAGACTCCAAACGACAGACGGAAAGAGCTGGAAACGGCACAGCGACCAGCTACGGTCCAGACTAGCCACCAACACCCCCGACGCCTCGACAACTGCTACCAAAGAAAGCAGAGAGGGAGGGAAAGCCTCAACATCCAAGACGGTAAAAAACGGCAGGCCGGAATCATCAACGACACACACCCCAACGCAAACCGAACACCCCCCGCCAGAAGACAGAAACGATCAAATAAACCAGCCATACTCACCAGCAGACCTCGAACTGTCGCAGACGAGATCTTCACCTGGAAGGTACAGCCAAGCCAGCTCAACCAGCCCGGAGAGACCGAGCGAGAGCAACAGGAACCGCAACTCGACCAACCCAGGTAGTCCGGGCGGGAGCTGTGGCGACAGGCCCGGCTCACCCTTCCAGGCGGTTCCATCAGCGAAGTGAAGAGCGACGCGGAGCCCGTCCGAACCGGCCGACGACCAGACACCGACTGAGCCACGCAGATCAGCCAGACAGGTTCGAAGCCCCACCTACCTGCGCGACTACGTCACGACACTGCGTCGGACGAAACCATGAGGGGAGGGGTGTTCTGTATTAACATTCTTGAAGACTCGCATTCTGATTGGGCCACCCAGACCGCAATCCGATTGGTTCAAGTAACGCCTGTGATTGGAGCGCTAAGAATCTACCGCGATTAGCCGAGCCGATCGCGGGAGATTCAAAGCGCTGCCATTGGCCACCGAGCCACCGGCCGGCTGTATAAAGCCAAGCGGCTCGCACGCTTTAAGCCGTCCTTGTTCTAAACCTACAATAAAGAGCTGAATGTTCACTTAAGCGTCTCGCCTCTTCTGTGACCCGATCCACCGATCTAACAGTTCTTTCTCCCAGGAAAATATTTGAGAGTGAAATTAAACCGTTTAAAGTATTGAGCCCCCCTTGCTTGTTTTTTGGAGAGTTTCCGTGGATTTTTCAGGGCTTCCAGATTTTTGTGATCAGTCCATACTTCAAAGGGGATTTGGTTTCTTTCCAGGAAATGTCTCCATGTGAGCATTGCCCACCACACAGCATATGCCTCTTTCTCCCATATGGCCCATCTTTGCTCGGTTTCCGTCAGTTTCTTGGATGTATAAGCGCATGGTTGTAATTGTCCACTTCCATTCTTTTGGAGGAGGACTGCTCCAACTGCAACATCACTAGCATCTGCTTGGATGACAAAAGGTTGTTCAGGATCTGAGTGCTTAAGGACAGTTTCTGCTGAGAATAGATGTTTGAATTTCTCGAATGCCACTTGGCATTCCATTGTCCAGATAAGGGGTTGCCTTGGTTTGGGTTTCTCCCCCCGCCCCTTTCATTTTTAGCAAGTTCGTGATAGGGAGGGCAATGTTTGCAAAAGCTGGAATGAATTGGCGATAAAAGTTCGCAAACCCCAGGAAGCTTTGCAGTTGTTTGCAGGTGTGCGGTGGGTTCCAGTCCAGTACAGCTTTTACTTTCTGTGGGTCCATCTCTATTCCCTCGTGGGATATTCTATATCCCAAATAGTCAATTTTTTCTTGGTGGAATTCACATTTGAAGAGTTTTGCGAAATAGTTTAGTGTCTAAGAGTTTTGTGAGGACTGCACAGAGTAGCTTGATGTGTTCTTCCATTGTTTCCGTGTAGATTAAAATATCATCAAGATACACTAGAACCCCTTTATATAAAAATTCATGAAGGGTTTCATTGATCAATTGCATAAACATGGCAGGCGCTCCTTGCAGTCCAAAGGGGAGCACTTTAAATTGGTAGCATCCCAATGGTGTGTTAAAAGCTGTCTTCCACTCATCCCCTTCCTTTATTCTGATGCGGTGATATGCCTCTCATGTCTAACTTTGAAAAAAAATTTCCTTTCGAGAGGTGGGCTAACATGTCCTTCATGAGGGGGAGTGGATACATATTCTCTATGCAAATTGCATTCAATTTTTTGTAATTAACACACAAGTGTGCTGAGCCATCTTTCTTTTTGCAGAATAACACTGGGGCAGCTATTTTTGGTCGGGCAGGTTCAATGAAACCCCTTTTTAAATTTTTATCAATAAATGCTCTGAGTTCTTTCAGTTCTCTGGGGGACATGCAGTACATTTGTGGTTTGGGGAATTTAGCCCCTGATAGGATTTCAATAGCGCAGTCTGTGGCACGATGGGGTGGGAGTTCATCACAAGCTTTCTCACTAAATGCTTGGACCAGATCCTGGTACTCATTGGGGATGTTAATGGATTCAGCCGACTGTCCAGTCATGGCTGATTCTCTGTTCTCTGTCCCTTTCTTTATCCTTTCCTCTGAGCTATTTGCAGATATTACGTCTCTCTGGAATTGTACGGTTCCTGTCCTCCAATTTATTTTTGGATTCCATTTCTGCAGCCATATGAGACCTAGGACTAGCGGCTCTTCCATTCCTGGGGCTACATTTCTGTATGGTTCCCTAGTCTTATTTTTAATGGTTCTGTGGTAAGCCTGGCGGCCCCCCCGCTATAGTTCCATCTAATTGGCAGAAAGCAATGGGATTTTCCATTTCTTTCAGTTGGATCCCCAATTTCTCTGCAAGGGAGGGATTTATTAGGCATCGGGTGCATCCCGAATCCAGCAATGCTGCAACTTCCTCCCCCTTCCCTCAGCTGGGGATAAACAGTCTCAGGGGTAGGGTGATTGGTTTAATTGGATTGCTTACCAGTGGGTCGTCTTCCGGATCACTTTCGGACTGGCTCAGGTCCCCTTGGATCATTTTTCTCAGGAACTCCTGGCTCAGGAACCCCTCAGGGGTTCTTCTTCTGAGTTGGTGAGGGATCGGAGTCTCACATCTACTCGGCCCCTCAGGCCAGTCTCCTTTCCTCGAGGGCTGGATGTTCCAGGTTTCCCCCCTGCTGGGTGGTCTAGCTTTCTGGCAGGGGTATTCGAATGGCATTCTGATGCACGGTGTCCCTCCTTTCCACACTTAAAGCAACCAGACGTTCTTGGAATCATGGTGGATTGGGGTTTGAAGACTTTCCATTTCCCCAGGGGTGGGGATCTTTTCCAAGGCTTGCCACTGCGGTACTGGTTTCGAGTCATGTCTATCTCTGCTTCCTCTGCCATCATGTATCATTCATGCAACAGTTTTGGAGCCCCATGGGCCAGGGAGGCAGCGTATAGGTCATCATTTAGTCCATCTTTGAACCAACAGACTAGGATATCCTCTGATCAGTCTTCCCAGCTGGCCAGGTCATGAAATTCCTCAGTGTATTCTGCTACCGGGTGACAGCCTTATTTTACGACTCTAATGCGGTCGCGGGCTTTTCTATTGGCGAGGGGGTCCTCGAAGTGGTGGCGTAAGGCCATCATGAAGCGATCGAGGTTCCTTAATTCTGGGGCATTCACGTTGTGGAGCGTCACCATCCATCTGGCTGCTGCCCCTTCAGGGGCCAGGCTGATGATTTGTACTTGGGACCCCTGGGTTGGGAAATCCCGCCCATATTCTTGCATGTAGGTGAGCACTCGCGCCAGGAAAAATCCCAGTTTCTGGGGGTCTCCATCAAAGTTTACCCCCAAGGGTGGGATCTTCCTCTGCAGTTGTATGTATCTGGGTGGGCCAGGGTTAATCCCCTGATCCAGGGCATTTAGGGGTCGGGTACCTGGTATGGCTCCTGGTTCTTCGGCTTGTCCCTCTGCTCGCTCAATCTCCGCTGGATCCAGTGTGGTGGCTCAGGTTCTTTCATTTTCTGGTTCCTTCCCTCTCCTGCATTGTCTTCCTGGTGCATCCCTCACCTCGCAGTTCTCCAGGGCTTCCCTCATGAGGTGATTTATGTACCGTCTCATTCAGTCGTCGGCCGGTGGCTCCTCGTCCCATTCTTCCTGATTCAATAGGGCCTCCAGCTCCAATTTCCACCCAGGTTTACGATTGCCCTGGGTGAAGGTTACTCTTCTGGTTCTTCCATCCCAGCTGTCTCTTTTTCCTACACCTATAGACCACTGGGGCTTGGTGGAGGTTTCATAGGCAGCCTCGCTATCTTCAATGGGGTGCACCAAGTCAGTATCTGGTTGGGTAACTGTCAATGTTTCTCCCCACCATTTGGCTTCCCCTTGGTCCTTGCTGTACTCAGACATTTTCCTTTCTTGCAGGGTCCCCTCAGTAGAGTGAAGGGTTTTTTTTAAAAAAAAAAATCCTCTCTGGGCTGACCTCTATTGCAGACGCTGCTTTATGTCAGGCTACAGAACTTTTCCCATTCACTCAGCTAGAATAAACTTCTGAAAACGTATCAAAAAGGAATCCTTTACTGAGATGAGACAATTCCTGTAGGAGTTCAAAGCAGCATCTGAGGTCTCTCAGGCATACGGGGATACATAAGGGAGCTTAGAACCCCTCCCCATATCTTGATGTGTATTTAGTGAAACAAAAGCCACTATGTTAATTCCTCCCCACCCCATTTTTTTAAGGAACGATCTTTTTCACAATTTCCCAGGGCATACCTAGTTTTCCCCCACCACCCCCTTTTTAGAACGAACTATTCAGAGATTTCCAAGACACATCCCATTGTGGAATTGTTATGATCTTCTCATTTCATGGTTGTACCTCTCAGAGGTGATAGTTCTGACCATCTGGTTTTTCTCCCTCCATTGTATCATGTGTGGGTTATACAAATTTGATATAAGATTAAATATATTCAGGTTAAAGGATTTCTTTATCAGCCTCCCCCCCACTTTTCTTCTTCCACTGAAGAAATGACAGATACATGGATCTGACAGCGGGAAGAATTGCTTTCTCATAAGCTTTGATATGCAGATCCTCAGGATAAGTTATAAGGATAAATGCAAAATTAAAAACCTTTCCAGAAAACAGTTAACAATACATTATCCAATAGCATAAAAACAAATAGTAAAAGCAAACCTACTTCACCTCCTGATGAATCTACATCAGGATATATACATGAGAAATCTCTTTGGGGAGGGAGCCAGTTTGGTCTACTGGTGACTTTTGTTTACACAATCTATGATTGTATTAGCTTTTTTGGCTGCTGCCACACACTGCTAATTCATGTTTAAGTGACCGTCCACTGAGACTCCAAGATCTCTCTCACAAGTTACTGTTTTGAGCCAAGTTTCGTCTAATCTTTACTTTAACCAAAGGTACAAGTACAGATTAGGAGAAACCTGGCTCAAAAACAGTAACTGTGAGAGGAACCTTGGAGTCCCAGTGGATTTAAACATGAGTCAGCAGCGTGTGGCAGCAGCCAAAAAAACCAACACAACAATCCTTGACATAGAACCAAAATCATATGAAGTATTTGTACCGCTTTATAAAGCCTTAGTAAAACCACATCTGGAATGTATCCAGTTTTGGACACCACATACCAAAAAAAAAATAATGTTGAGACTTTTGAAAAAGTGTAACTAACCTGATTAAAGGGCTGGAGACTAAAACATATGAAGAAGGCTAGCCTAGAGAAAAGAAGGACATTATAGCAATATTCCAGTATTTGAGAGGCTGTCCCAAAGTGGACAGGGTCAATTTATTTTCCAAAGCACTAGAGGGCAGAAGAAGAAACAATGGATGGAAACTAATCAAGGAGAATTGAGGAGAAATTTCCTAACAGTGAGGACAATTAACTAGTGGAACAGCTTGCCTTTAGATGTTGTGGGTGCTTAATCACTGGAGGTTTTTAAGAAGAGACTGGACAGTCACTTGTCTGAAATGGAATAGGGTCTCCTGCTTGAGCAGGGGGCTGGACTAGAAGACCTCCAAGGCCCCTTCCAGCCCTATTCTGATTCTAGAGGCACCAGGCTAGAAACCAGGAGTTTTAGCCCTGCCTTAGGCATGAAGCTGGCAAGGTAACTTTGGGCCAGTCTCTCTCTTTCAACCCAAATCACCTCATAGAGTGATCCCGATGAAAATAGGAGGAAGAAGGAGTATTAGGTATGTTATTTATAAAAGGCAGGATAATAATTAAATAAATCCCACAACTTGCCATCAATAAAAAGATCTTTTTAAATAGCCACTTCACTGTATTTCACCTGGGATACAGAACTTCTGGACCATGTGGAGGAAGATAGAATGGAAATAGAATAATTGTAGGACTGTGGGGGGGCAGAGCCAGATGTCAGGGAGAGGGGACGTGTGAGTGAGAGACTCTGTGGAACACAACCCTCTACCTCCATTTACAGGACTTCTTGGAGTCAAAGGGAGACTCGTAGGGTTTTCTGAAAGTCTGGGGAGGTTCCAAAGACCCTACACGGGCAACGGTTCATGCTGGAGATCAGAAGATAACCTAGAATGAGCGGACGGAGGGAAGACAACTAGCAATGGCTGTCTATGAAGGCTGACAGCAGGACACATTAGCGGTGATATAGCAGAATGATGGTGTAATCAGAACTAACAATCTTGATAAACAACCTCAAAGTGAGTAAAGCAAAAGGTAGCACAACAGGAGAATCATATAAGGGAAGCCTGGCAGATTGAGTCAGCCCTAGCTAGCAGCAAACAGAGCAGCAAGATAAATTGCGGGTGGAAAGATCAGAAGAAGATAGAGAAGCCAAGGAAATAGAGTACTGGAAACAGGAACAGTGAGAAGATTTGGAGTATTACATTTGGAAAGCTGATAATTAATCAGATATTTTTCTTTTTAACTGTAAATTGAGAGTACTTGAATGGTGAGACTTTGGATTTAATATGGACAGTGTAGAGATAGAGACATTGCAAATTTAAGAACAGACAAAGAGGCACTGTGGTGGTGTGTGAGAGATATTTACTGGCCACTGAAAAGAAAGAAGATTGGACTAGATTTGGAGTAACATATTTGGGGAGTTGATAATTGAAAAGACTTGATTGGACTTTCTCTTGTTTCTTTCTTTTTCTTTTTTGAACTGAGAACTAAGTCTTTTGCGTGGAGAAACTTTGGACTAAAATGGACAGTACAGTACAGAGATAGTGACATAGCATATTTAAATAAACAAAGAGACGTTGTGGTGGTGTTTGAGAGACATCTGCTGGCCATTGAGAAGAAAGAAGATTGGACTGAAACTAAACAGTAACAAAAAGTAACAGATTATAAGAAAAAAAAGATATTTATGATCTCTAAGATATTGGGGCACTCTTTTTTACCTTTAGAATTATACATTTGACATTAAGACCTCTGGTATTTCAGAATGACATTAATTTTATTTCTAGATTTAGATATTTGATACTAAGGTTTCTGATACTTGAAATTGTTGATACTATATGGGTATATATCATATTATATTTGTTTTTAGGTTTATACATTTGATATTAAGGTTTCTGATACTTGATTGATACTACTATATTATCATATATTATATCAGATTAACTTAATTTTGCTAATATACTTTTATTTATTAATATATTATTGATATATTTGTCAGATTTCCAAGTAATGAAATCCATGTTAAAAGAAAAATAATAAAGTCCATCTTCAAAAAGATTTATTTTATTTAGGAAAGCATCAAATTGGCAAAGTCCATGGTAATTCTGGATCTGACCCAACCTGGAATTACCCCACAATATTAGAAGTTAGAAACAACCTCCCAAAGTCACATTCTCCAATAGAAGTACTTCAACGTTGTTTGATGTCATAATTCTCCACTTTCAGGGGCCCAAGCCCAGACAGTTTGTTTCCCACAGGAAAGAAGATCACCTAGTCAATGTATTCTCTTTATATCCACTCCACCCTTAGGAATGTGTCAAGCCCATAACCCCATCCCCCATTACTGTCATAGAGAAAATAAGAAAAAGAATATATACTAAGACAAACTAAAATGGCTACACTTATGTCCCTTTCGGGCTTGACAGGCTGCCCTCCCTCATTAGAAAAGAAACCCCTGCAACAACATAAAATACACAAAGACTGAAATTAGGTTAAACACAATCATACAATGCACATTTTTAATGTCCTCTGCCACCCACAGAATTCGGTTTTTGTTTGTGTGGATATTTTTCATGGAATCTCCCCACCAATCTATCAGCATTTACTTTCGAGCTATTAACCCAAGTTGCTTGTGAAATTGGATAGCCTTTCCAATAAATTAAATATTGTAACTTCCCCCTTAGAATTCTAGAATCCAAAATTTTCTTAACTTCCAAATGTTCATGGCCAGCAATGAACAAAGGCTTCAGGGGTGCCTGTCCTGCTGGCCTCAAGGAAGGATTAACAACCAGCTTTAATAAACTACTTTGAAACACTGGATGTACCTTCCCCCACAACCTAGGGAGATTAAGTTTCACAGTTACTGGGTTTATTACTTTAATTATCTGAAAAGGCCCTATAAATTTTGAAGTTAATTTTCTAGAAAGTAAATGTAACTTTAAATATTTAGTTGACAAATAAACTTTAAATTTAAATCCCCCACTTTAAATTGTGGCTGCTGGGAATGGTGTTTTTCAGCTTGTATTTTTTGGATCTGAGCTGCCTTATTCAAAGCCTTTTTTGTGTTTTTCCAAGAGCCTTTAATTGCGTCCATCCACTCAGTTACTGACATGGATGAGCGGGGGGTCCTTCGGCAATTCAGGCATGGGAACAAACTCCATCCCAGTATTGATTTGAAAAGGTGTTAACCCAGTACTACTATGTACAGCATTATTATAAGCAACTTCTGCAAATGGCAGCAAATCATCCCAGTTGGTTTGTTGATAATTTATATAACTTCTCAAATATTGTCCAATAATTTGGTTAGTCTTCTCAGCCAATCCATTAGTCTGGGCATGGAAAGCTGAACTCAGACCTTGAGGGGATCCAATTGCTTGTATTAATTCTCTCCAGAATTTTGTGGTGAATTGAACCCCTCTATCTGAAATGATTCTGTGAGGCACTCCATGTAGTCTATATATGATTCACAAACATTTTGGATAATTTTCTGGCTGATGGTAGACCTTTAGATGGAATAAAATGAGCTTGTTTGGAAAATAAATCCACTACAGTCCAAATTACTGTGTGCCCCTCACTGTCAGGTAAATCTACAATAAAATCCATCCC
The DNA here is from genome assembly GCF_049901715.1 of Pseudonaja textilis. NCBI lineage: Eukaryota > Metazoa > Chordata > Lepidosauria > Squamata > Elapidae > Pseudonaja > Pseudonaja textilis. Next base: position 169,000,379 of record NC_141990.1, read on the forward strand.
TATCTCCTCCCAGGGCCAGGGTGGCTCAGCTACAGATTGTAATAATCCTGGAGGTTTTCCTGCTCTGGTTTTCCTTGTGGCACAAGTGTCACAACTCTTTACATAATCTCAATGTCTTGCTTCATTCTCGGCCACCAAAACTGGGGTTTGAACATGTGTAGAGTTTTTAAATATCCAAATTGTCCTGCTTGTTTAATGTCATGCCTTGTTTGAAGTGCAAGAAGACGTAAAGTTTTTGGGACATGAAGTTTGGAGCCCTTCCATGCTACACCCTCCCTCATAGTTAATGAATCCTTATTTTCTTGATACTAGGTATCTGTTGTTAATTCATTTTGCAACTGTTTGGTCATTTCTGATTTGTCTTTGATGTTTTTGGTATGATGTTTTTATATTTTTTGATGTTTTCCGGCTTGTGGTTCTTCAGTGCAGGCAGGAATCCGTGGCACTGCACGGTTTCTGCCTGTGTTCACTGCCTGAGTGCCTCGAGCCACTTGGCTTTGGGGCTAAGCCACCTTTGTAGAAGGTGGTGAAGACTGGGGGGTTCTGGCAGGGATGAGAGACATCGCATCTCTCTTCCCTAGCCGGCTAAATCTCCCTCTCCGACGGCAACTGAACGGCGAACTTTTATGGCCGCCATTTAGAAGAGCCCAGCCGGGGAAAGAAATGTGCTGGAGGGGTTTGTGAAGAAATGAAACTGATTTTGCTGACCGGGACAAAGGAACAGTGAAAGTATCCTGGTATTTAACACCTACTAAAGACACATTGTTCCCAGACTGAGTAAGCAGCGAATGGATATCAAAGGGAAAACTTTTTTTCTTTTCGCTCTCCTTCCAAACAGAACAGCTTTGAGAGAAATTGGAAACCCGCATTGAAGGTATGCTAAATGCTAAAGACTGTGCTAATGCCAAAGGGATATGGATTTCTAAATATTTAAAGAAAATTTTTTCTTCTGTTGTGAGTGGGAAGGGAGAGGAAAAAAAAATGAAGTTGAAAATAAAGAGCAGACTGCCTAGAATTTTAAAGAGCCATTTGAACATTAATAAGACTTCAAAAGACATATTATAATTGGAATTTTGTGATTTAATAGCAACCCCAGAAAAAGAAATGGAAGAAGGGAAAAAGTGCTAAATGAAATAGTTTATCTGGATTGTTTGGTGACTTTGCATCTTTTGGGAAACTTTTTTTTCTTTGTTTAAAAACACTTGGGTGGTTGTTTTGGGAAAAAATTTTCCTCTTCATAATGGCACCACTTTTGGATGAATTTAAAACTGAATATCTAAAATATAAAAAGGAAGAACAAGACTGGAAAGAACAAGACTTGGACATTCTTTTTCAATCTCTAGAAATAGCGGTGCATTCCTATGGAGAATTGATTGCGCAGCAGGATAATTGGGACAAAGAAGGAACTATTTTTGATGAACATGTGACCCTATTGGGGAGAAGAAGGAGGAAGAGGAAAAGGAAAAGGGATTTTAAAACTTAAAAAAAACCAAAAAAGATAAAAATGAGTTGAAGGGTGGATATAAGATTAGGAAACAACAGGAAGGGGGAAAGCACAAGAAGAAAAGGGAGGTGGAAAGACAAAGGGGTGAACAGGGTAAGGAAAAGAATAAGCAAGGGAGAAAGGAAGGGGTGAGAAGTCTCAATGATGGAAAGCAAGATTTGAAGAAACAAAATTTATTTATACACAATGGGTAAATTTAATTGAAAAAGGGATTCTGTAAGGTACATAAGATTGTGTTATTATAGGCATTTATAGAATAAAATGTTTAAGATATAAATATATAAATAAGTATTAATAGGAACTTGAACTGTTTCCTGAAAGGATGGTGGAATGTTTGGGTGAAATATTTCTTCTCGCTTACTGTCAAATTGGGATTTCCTAGACAGCACATCTGCAAGTAGATTTTTTCCCCCAGGAGGTATTTCAATTGGAAATTGAACACTTAGAACCATCTAATTTGTTTAGGAGACAATTTCCTGGGTGTTTTTAGAGCTTCTAAGTTTTTATGGTTTGTCCACACTTTGAACAGAATGTCACTGCCCTCTAAAAATTGTCTCCAAGTTTGTAAAGCCCAACAAACTGCATAAGCTTCTTTTTCCCATATAGCTCACCTTCTTTCAGTATCTGTGAGTTTTTGGATGTATATGCACATTTTTGGATGTATATGCACAGGGTTGTAGATCTCCATTATCATTTTTCTGGAGTAGAACAGCTGTCACTGCTATATCACTAGCGTCGGCTTGCACTATAAAAGGCAATGCTGGGTCAGGGTGTTTTAGAATGGGTTCCTGTGCGAAATGTCTTTTTAACAATTAAAAAGCTTTTTAGCAGTTGTCCAGGTTTTTTCTTGCTTGTCCCGCCCACTCCCAGTTTTCAATAGTTCGGTTATCGGTAATACAATCTCTGCAAATGAGGAGATAAATTGCCGGTAGAAGTTTGCAAACCTCAGGAAGCTTTGTAGCTGTTTGCGATTTTGGGGGGGTTGCCAATCAAGGACAGCTTTCACCATTTCTATCCCCTGATTTGAAATGTGATAGCCAAGATAATCCAATGACTCTTTATGGAATTCGCTTTTAGATAGCTTCACATACAGCTTTGCATCTAAAAGTCTTTTTAAATACTTTTCTCACTAACTTGATGTGTTCTTCTAGAGTTTCATTGTAAATAAGAATGTCATTCAAGTAGACCAGAACCCCTTTATACAAAAATTGATGTAAAACTTCATTTATGAGCTGCATGAAGAACCCTGGGCTCCTTGTAGTCCAAATGGCATTACTCTGAACTGAAAACTGCCCAAGGGGGTGTTGAAAGCAGTTTTCCATTCATCTCCTTCTCTGATGCGGATTCTGTAATATGCTTCACAGAGATTTAATTTGGTAAACACTTAGCCTTTCGCTAGGTGCCCTAACATGTCTTTCATAAGTGGCAGGGGATATGTATTGTGGATAGTCTGAGAGTTCAGAGATTTGAAATCAATACAAAGACCCCCCCGCCATCTTTTTTTTCTTCAAACAGTATGGGGACAGCTACTGTAGATTTTACAAGTTGAATGAAGCCTCTGGCTAGGTTTGTGTCGATATAGTTTTGTAACTCCTTCATTTCCTGAGGAGTCATGGAGTACATTTTTGGTTTTGGTAATTTTGCCCCTCTATAAACTCTATGGCACAGTCAGTGTTGTGATGTGGGTGTGTAGCACGTTGCATTCTTCCTCACTGAAAGCTTAAACCAGATCACGGTACTGGATTGGGATTTTGGGAATCCCTGGGGGTTGATCAGCCAATGATACTGTTCTATCCTCCTGGCTTTTTTGTATTTCTGGGCTGACAATTTGGCTGTTATGTTGTTCAGGAGGTGGCTCAGGACCAAGTGCTAATTTGATTCTCCTATAGCCACCCTCCCAGCTTATAATTGGCCACCTTTTGTCTAGCCAAGCAAGACCCAAGATTACTGATTGGGTCATCTTTGGGACTACTATAAATCAGATTATTTCCCAGTGCTCCCCTATGGTTAGCTTTACTTTTTCAGTGGCTTGCTTAGGTGGACTTCCCCCTATCATGAATCCATCTACTTGTTGGAATCGAATGGGGGTAGTTAACATTTTTGTTTCCATTCCTAGCCTACGCACAGTCTCAGGACTGATAAGGCACTGTGAACTACTGGTGTCAATGAGTCTATGGGCCCTTCTAAGCCTGTGCATGTAACAGTTACCCCCTTCAATTTTAAAAGGTAGAATGGCTCCACTTACCATTGGGTCATATTCACTGTCTGCATCTTGCACAGTGGGTACTCCTGCTGCCAGAGTTCCCTCCCCTATTGTTTGTTGGGGGTTGGGGACCTCGATGGCTTGGCACAAAAATTTGCTTTTTTCAGGAGGTTTTCTAGGTGCCTTTTTCCATTCGGGGGAGCGGGTGCTCTCCCTTGAAGTACTGGGGCTGGTACTAAGCAATCTGATGCTCAATGCCTTTGCTGGCCACAATGGAAACATTTCATGGAAGTTAGGGAGCTGCTGTTTGACGTCCTTCGCCTTGGCGTGGAAATGAGCATAGTGTGAATTGCCTTTTTGGTTGTTTCTCAGCATTACTCTTCCTGTGCTGTCTGAGGGTGTTGTCCATTTTATGGCCATCCTGTACCAGTCATAGATTCTGTCTTCAGGCAAACCACAGCACAGGCAGATATTTAACAACTCCTCATCTAGATTTTCTTGGAAATAGTGCACAAGTAATCTTTGAGATCAATGCCTGATATTAGTGGTCAGCCGACTGAACTCAAGCACTAAATCCTTGACGGGTCTACCCTTCTGCCTGATGCTTTTTATTTCAGCTTCTGCTTCTTGTGCTCGGGAAGAATCATCAAAATGTGAATGGAGTTCTCTTAAGAAGTCATCCACATTATTTAGTTCAGGGGCTCCTTCATCATTGAGCTGGGTGAACCATTCAGATGCCTCTTCCTCCAAATTATCTCCAAGGAATTGGACTAGTTCTGCCTCATCGTGGAACTCATTTCCATGTCTCTCAATGTAAGACCATGCTCTATTCATGAAAAATGCAAGTTTGCTAGCAGTCCCATCAAACATGGTTTTAAAAGGTGTTGGGGTGTCCACCCACGGAGCTGGTTGCAGCAGGGGAGGTGGGGCTGCAGCCTGAGCTGGTCTCCTTTGAGTTTCTTCTTGAACCCATTCTCTGCCTGGATAAAATGTCCATCCCGTGGGGATTAGGTCAACTGGAGGTAAATGAGTTGGGGGAGGGCTCATTCCTCAATGGATTCTTTGTGGACTCTCCCACTACTCACCCCTCTGCATTCCACTCTCGGAAGTGAACAATATATTGATGGAAGGTCTCTTGCAGAAGTAGATCACCCTCTTCTGGGAGGAGAATATTCTCCCAACAACTGAATTAAGCTAAAAATTGACGGGCTGGAAACTCTGGTTTCACAATCTCTCGGGGTGGGGGATGGATTTGCCTCCTTTGTCCTCATGTCTGATCACAAGCTGTTCCAGCTGGTCGAGTAGATCCTTGAAAGTTTGGCTGCACACTGCCATTTGGTATTGCCATTCAGCTGGTTCATTGTGGTCTCCCCTTGATCCTATGGGTCCCATTGCAGCTCTCCACTCTAAGATCATGGCTCGAGACTCCCTGGCTGCCGTTAATGGCCGATCGATTAGTGGGTCAGGAAGGGTTGCTTCTCCAAGCAGGTCTCTTTCCATCTGTGGATACTTGTGCTCCCAGACCACTCAGTCAGAGATTTTGGATGGGCCCCCAGCTGGCAGGCAATGTCCTCCATGTCTCTGATGATCTCCTGGGGAACTCTTGGGAGGCTTGCTGCTCAGTCAACAACTTAACACAAGGCCCCCAACAGAGTTTGCACTCACGTTCTGGTGCCCCCAGATTCCATCCTTCTGCCAACTTCCTGAGTCTTTACTGTTAACCAAAATGGCAGGTAAGCAGCCAGGGCTCAGGACCCTGAATAACAACCCTTCTCCGGGATTATGGCTTTTGTGAGATTTGGAATAATGTCAGGTTTCTAAGTAATGAAATCCATGTTAAAAGAAAAATAACAAAATCCATCTTCAAAAAGATTTCTTTTATTTAGGAAAGCATCAAATTGGCAAAGTCCATGGTAATTCCAGATCTGACCCAACCTGGAATTATCCCACAATATTAGAAGTTAGAAACAACTCCCCAAAGTCACATTCTTCAATAGAAGTATTTCAACCTTGCTTGATGTCATAAATCTCCATCTCCAGGGGCCCAAGCATGGATAGCTCATTTCCCACAGGAAAGAAGATCACCTAGTCATAACACTCTTTTTATCTCCACTCCTCCCCACTTAGGAATGTGTCAAGCCCGTAACCCTTCCCCCCATTACTGCCACAGAGAAAATAAGAAAAAGAATATATACTAAGACAAACTATAATGGCTACACTTATCTCAATTTTGGGCTTGACAATATTATTGATATTATTGTTATTTTAGTTTGATTAGAATTATTTTTTGGAATAAGAGCTATATAATAACAGTATAATAATATAAATTTATTAGTATATTATTAGCATAATGTAAATTCATAGATAGTATTATTGAGTAACTAATAGGTGATTAAGAACCTATTAAGTAATTATTGATTATAGATTACTGAATTATAGATTATTGAATACTGGGGAGGAGTATTAGAAACATCATCATCATCATCATCATTATTATTATTATTAAATTGATACAAAACAAAATGTAACAACTGAGGTAATCTTCATCCTCTTTATTACTGATTTAAAACAGAAAGAAGATATATACTGTGTTATTAAAAAAGGGAAAGTGAAGTTTTATAGAAGTGGAGGGTTTTAAAAGGGAAGAAAAGAATTGGGAGTGAATTAAAAGTAATATTGTGACAAGGCTGTTAAAAATGACTAGCACCACTAATTTGACTAAGATAAGAACCGGATAGGAACTGGAGGAAAAAATACAAATGATTACAATGGCGGTATCGGCAAGTCCCTCCACACAGAGATCCATTGATGAAATGCTGCCAAAAGAAAGATCAAATTCCATAAAAGATTTACAAGGCTTAATGTTGAGTATGTAAGAAATGATGTTGAAAAATCATGAAGATATGAAGAAAGAGGGGTTGTGAGTAATGAATTAAAAGAAAAAATACAAACAGTGGATGAAAAATTTGAATGTTTTCAACAAGAGGTGTAAAAAAATCAACAGAAATTAGTAGAAATGGAGACAAGGATGGAGAAAAAGGAAGAAAGGGTTGATGACCTAGCTGGAAAATTGGTGCAAACAAACAAAGGGTTAGAAACAACAGTAATCTTTTTAGAGGCAGAAAAAGTGGCTCACTACTTGAGGTTTCAAATTGTAAAGGAAGAAAAGGTGAAAAACCTACCAGACTTGATGGCAGATATGATTGTGAAAGTGTTGGGAATCGAAAAAGAAGAAATGCTGACAGAGATGGACAAACTGTATAGGGTGCAAACAAACTATGCAAGTAGGCACAATCTCCCAAGAGAAGTGCATGTCCGACTAGTCAAAAAGTCAATTCACAATTAAATATTGCGCAGAACAAGAGATGACCCAATAGAGTATGACGGAAAACAGATTATTGACTTGAAACAAGTACCGAGGAAGATAAGAGGCCTAAGAAGACCCTATCACTTTTTAACAACAAAATTAATAAAATATAACATGAACTTTCGATGTTTGGCACTGGAGGAAATTATGGTCACCTGGCAGGAGAAAAGATACCAACTAGATACAGTTGATAAAGCAGAAGAATTTTACAATCAACAATTCACAAACGAAGAAGAGTCAGAAGAAGCAGTTGAAGAAAAAGAGACAACGGAAGAAAGAGAAATAGAAACAACAAACACAGAAGGAAGTTCATTAAATATTAAAGATAGATGATATGGAAGATGAGGAAAAGTGGAAGAATATGAAGGAAAGGATAAAGAGCCTAAAGAAACTAGAGTGACAAGAAGTACCAGACAAAGAAATAGATAAGAAAAGAGAAAGACGTGAGATGATATCGATGAACATTAATGGCATAAATTCTCCGGTGAAAAGGAAAAAATGTTCAATAATTTACAATGTTTAAATGCAGATATAATAGCTTTACAAGAGGTACAGATAAAAGAAAAACAAAAATACCTGTTAGATAATAAAAAGTTAAAGAGAAAAAATCGTCATTAGATGAGCAAAAGAAAAGAGGTGTGTTATTATACATAAAAGATTGGGTCTTGGCTAAAGAAGTCTTTAGAGATAAGGAAGATAGGATATTGATGGTGGAGATTGAATTAGAAAATAGAAAGATATTATTGGTTGAAATTTATGCACCAAATGGACCACAGGAATTTTTTTTCCAAAAAGTATATAATAAAATTAAAGATATGCAATATGAAGAAACTTGTCTTTTAGGTGACTTTAATGTGATTATTGATAAAACATTGGATTATAAAAGTGATATAAGAAAAAACAACATTTTTCATAATTTGGTAAAGGAAGTTGAGATTCAAGATGCCTGGAGAGAAAGACATTGATGGAAAAAGCAATTTACTTTCTATGCAAATAGACATTGGTCCTGGTCGAGGTTAGACATGGTATGGATGTCCAAAAAACTCATTTCAGAAATAATAGACATTGAAATAGAGATGAATTTATGGGTGGATCATAGTTATTTAGATTTAGTTGGAAGGGCCAAAGAAAAACCCCAAGATGGATGTTGCAAAGGTCAATTTTAAAAGAGGAGGACTTTAGGTCCAAATTGAAGAAAGAATTGAAGTTCTTTTTCAAGGAAGAGGATACATCTCCACAAAATACTTGGGACACAGCAAAAGCATTTATGAGAGGGGTGGCAATAACATATATAGTGAAAAAGAGCAAAGAAAAAAAGCAACAATGAAGAACACTCAAAGGAGAAATAGAGGATAAGAAAAATTTGCAGGAAGAATCTCAAAAAAAGAAATAAAATTACAATTGGACCTAATAAAACATAAAATAAATTTACTCGAGGAGGAGGAGGAGGAGGAGGAGGAGGAGGAGGAAGAAGAAGAAGAAGAAGAAGAAGAAGAAGAAGAAGAAGAAGAAGAAGAAGAAGAAGAAGAAGAAGAAGAAGAAGAAGAAGAAGAAGAAGAAGAAGAAGAAGAACAACAACAACAACGTACAAGTACAACAAAACTGTGGATGCACCCCAGCAACTGTTCGCAATACAATAAAAACAGAGCACTTAAAAACAGAGCACTTTACCCGCATCTCTATATCTACAAATATACACAAAATATACATCCAACACTGACTATGATGCTTTGCCAAGTGTAATACACAAGAGATGGATTGTACTGTAATATGTTATTATACATCTGAATGAGGTATTACGATTTCACATCTTTTCACATCTTAATAAGGTAGTGTCTTTGTATTTATTTGCAGTTTGGATGGCCCAGGGAAAGAAACTATTTGTTAGTCTAGTGGTGTGGGATTTTATTGACCTAAAGCGCCATCCAGACAGCAGCAAGTCAAAAAGATAATTGCCAGGGTGTGAGGGGTCTTCTATGATGGCCTTGAATCTCCTTTGGCAGCGGGACCTGGCTAAGTCTTCCAGGGAGGACAGAGGACAACCAATGATCTTTTGAGCTGTGTTTATCACCCTCTGTACAGTTTTCCTGTCCTCAGCTGAGGAGCCTGCATACCACACACTCAGACAGTATGTCAGAGGGCTCTCCACAGGATCTTTATAGAAAGCCAGCAACAGCTTCTTATCCAGATTGTTTTTCCTGAGAACCCACAAGAAGTGCAGCTGCTGAGCCTTCTTCACTATGGCCTTGGTGTTAGGGGACCAGGAGATATCAGCTGAAATATGGATGCCAAGGAATCTGATCGTAAGGACAGCTTCCACTCATTCTCCATTGATGATGAGTGGGGCATGGTCCTGTCCATGTTTCCTGAAGTCCATAATCAGTTCTTTGGTTTTATGGACTTTCAGCGACAGATTGTTCTGTGAACACCAGACAGACAAGTTCTCTACTTCTGCTCTATATGCCGTCTCATCCTCTCTGGAGATGAGACCAATCACGGTCATGTAGTCTGCAAACTTTATGATGGTGTTTGTTGTGTGACTTGGTGAGCAGTCAAAGGTGTATAACGTGTATAGCAGGGGGCTCAAGACACAACCCTGGGGGGAACCAGTACTGAGTGTAATAGTGGAAGAAAGGTGGGGGCCAAGTCTAACAGACTATGACCTGTTTGTCAAAAAGTTCTTAATCCAGGAGCACGTGGGGGTTGGGACCTGCAAATTATACAGTTTGGTTATCTGCGTTTGGTTAAACGCAGAGCTGTAGTCCACAAAGAGCATCCTCACATCACTCTGTTTGTTCTCCAGATGACTCAGCGCTCTATGAAGTGTGATGGCCACAGCATCCACTGTGGATCAGTTTGCTCTATAAGCAAACTGATGTTGATCAAAGGAGGGTGGGAGGCAGTCTCTGATGTGCTGTGAAACTAGTCACTCAAAAACCTTCATAATGGAGCTTGTTAACACTATGGGCCTATAGTCATTGAGAGTATTTATATTTGTTTTTTGGGGAACGGGGATGATGGTTGCAGCCTTCAGGCATTGTGGGATGATGACATGTGTTAAAGATAGATTGAACGGTTCTGTAAGTATTTCTGCCAACTGGTCGGCACATGCTTTAACTACTTAACTACCAACAGGCACTGCAGTTTTCCTGGGATTTACTGCTCTCAGTGTTTTTCTCACCTCATGCACCTGAAGAACTAGCACAACAATTGAAAATGACAAAACAAAATCTGTTTGAGAAAGCCAACAAGCCAGGACGATGGTTGGCCTATAAATTGAAAAAACAAAGAGAAAAGAGGTGGATTAGTAAATACAAAATGAACAGGGGATCAAGAAGAGGAAAAAAGAAATATAATCCAGAAATTTTATGAGAAATTATACAATGAAGGAGACCATCCAATAGAAGAAAAAGTGATAAGATGCTTAAGGAAAGCAGAACTTCCAAAAATTTTGGAAGAAAATAAAAATATGTTAAATGAAGAACTAAGATTAGAAGAAGTAACATGGGCAAAACAAAACAAAAAATAGCAAGGTGTCAGGGCCAGATGGACTTCCAGCAGAATTATATAAGAACCAACAAGATATATTAAGTCACAAAATATTTAATGCAGTCTTAGAGGAGGGAAAAGTCTTGGAACAAAGCAACAATTACAATTATTCCTAAAGAAAATAATGATCAGACAAATATTAAAAATTACAGCACTAAATGTGGACTATAAATTTTCATAAAAATAATACCCAACAGATTTAAAAGAATCTTAACCAAAGAATAAGCAAGGGAGAAAGGAAGGGGTGAGAAGTCTCAACGATGGGAAGCAAAATTTAAAGGAACAAAATTTATTTAGAGACAATGGGTAAATCTAATTGAAAAAGGGATTCTGTAAGGTACATAAGATTGTGTTATTATAGGCATTTTTAGAATAAAATGTTTAAGATATAAATGAGTATTAATATGTATGATTAAAATGGTTTTGACAGGGGTACTAGCTATATTATATATTTATAAATTTGTTTCTTTGTTATTGTTGTTCTTTTTTTTTTCTCTATATATAATATATTGTGTAACTTTAGGATGTGCTAAACAGAATCCCAATACAAGTTATGTGTGATATTAAGTATTATTAGGTTAGGGGAAAGAGTTAAAGGCGTCATACTCCAATTAGTGTACAGGAGAGGTTTTGTTTAAAAAAAATGAATGGATAGTTGAGAACAAAGAATGATAAGTATTATGACTTGAACTGAGATGAGATAAGTAGAATAAAACTAAGAGATTTAAAAAAAGGAAGAAGCTATATAGAAAATGGAAAACGGTAATAAGATATGGAATGATATATAAAAGGAACATGATTTTTGAAGTGGTGTCTGTACAATGAGTTTTAACCCGGGATCAAGCAACTTTCAGAAAAGATGTTTTATGTTTTTATGTTTTATGTCTTGTTTGTTTTTGTATTGGAAGAGAATAATGAAAATGTATAAGACAGATGGATATAAAAAATGTATACAATCTAAAGTTAAAGAGATATAATTTGAATAAATAGAAGGAAAGGAAGTAATAAAGAGAAGTTCGGGATAAGATATGAAGATGAACAGATATTAAATTGTGATAACTTGGAATAATTCTGTCTTTAAATAAGATGTTGTATTGGTTTTTTTAGAAAAAGATTTCTTATGTCATTATATTGTATGTTTTGTTTGTGTATTGTTTTGTAGAATCAATAAAATTTGTTTAAAAAAAAAAAGAATCCTAACTGAATTTATTCACACAGATCAGAACGGATTTCTTCCACATAGAAAAGTTAAAAATAATATAAGGACAATTTTGGATATTATAGAATATTATGAAGAACATAGTGGTGACCAAGTGGCATTATGGTTTCTAGATGCCCAAAAGGCATTTCATAAGGTAAAATGGAACTTTATTCTGCAACAAATTAAATATATGGATTTCAGACAAATTTTTTTGAATGTGATCTCGGCAATATATAATAATCAAGAAGCCAAAATATTAATGAATGGGAAAACATCTAACAAATTCAAAATACAAAAAGGAACAAGGCAGGGATATCCATTATCGCCACTTTTGTTTATTTTGACATTAGAAATATTAGCAAGAATAATTAGAAATGAAACAAAAAGATTAAAAATTAAAAAGAAGAGTTCAAACTACAAGCCTTCACAGAAGATTTAGTCTTTATTTTAGAAGATCCACATGATTTGGGACCAAAACTTATAGAAAATTTAGAGGAATTTGAAGAAGTTGCGGGGCTGAAAATTAATAGGGAAAAAACAAAAATAATTACAAAAATATGACAAATAAACAAAAAGAAGCACTAACCAAGATAATGGACATCCAGATAACAAACCAAGTAAAATATTTGGGGATTACAATTTCTGGGAAATGCATAACAATTAAAGGTGACAGTTACACTCCACCAATTAAATGTATAACAGAAGATTTGGAAAAATGGGTAAATTAATATTATCCTTCACGGGCAGAATAGCAGTTATAAAAATGAACATATTACCAAAATTATTGTTTCTTTTCCAAAACGTCCCCATAAAACTAGGGGAAAAAAATATTTGATAATTTGGATAAATGAATACTGAAATTTATATGGCAAAAGAAAAAAAACCTAGAATTAAATTAAAATTGTTGCAAGATGCCAAAGAAAGGGGTGGATTTGGCTTGCCTGGTTGGTAAATTTATTATAGGGCTGCAACTCTCACATGTGTAAAGGATTGGATAAACCTTAAGAACAGGAGAATGCTAGCTTTAGAAGACCACAACCTACAGGCAGGGTGTCTCACGCTTTCTTGTGGCAGGATAGTCAAGAGGTTCACAAATATTTTCAATTAGGCAGGCTTTGTTATTGGCATGGAATAAAACTAGACAACAAATATATGTAGAAATACTAACATAATTATCCACACTGGAAGCTTTGGTGTATCCACATCTACTTCAACAAGGGAAAATTATTACTTATGAGGATATCTTAAATGAGGCAGGAGAATTAAAATCAAGGCAAGAATTAAAAGAACAAGGAGTGGATTTAGAATGGTGGGCTTATCTGCAAGTCAAATTGAGTTATAGGAAAGATATGAAGGATTGGGGAATTAGCAGACAAAAACACAATTAGATGAATTATTATTGGGAACAGATGATAAGTTGATAGGGAAAATGTATACAGTACTATTGGAATGTAAATTAGAGGAAGAAAAAGTAAAAGAAATTATGTTGGCATGAATGAAAGACATGTATGTATGGTATGGTATTAACCTGGACAAATGGCAAATTCTATAGGAACTAAACAAACAAATAATATTGGCCACATCGTATAAAGAAAATTTATATAAAATGTTTTATAGATGGCACATTCCCCCAACAAAATTGGCTAAAATGTACTCAAATTTATCCCCTATTTGTTGGAAATGCTCTAAGGAAAATGGATCATATTATCATGTATGGTGGACTAGCAGGAAAGCCCAATTTTTTTGGCATAAAATTCAGAGGTCTGAAACCAAAGCTGAATACAAACCGGAACTCTTCTTATTGGGAATTAATTTAGAGAGATATAACAAAGATATAATTGATGGAGTTCAATGACCAGTATTTTGCAGGGTGCCAAGATGACTGACTGCCTGAGCAGTGTTTATTGCTTTTATACAGTTTTTATAAGCAGAAAAAGGTAAAGCAGCAACAGCATTTTTATTGGTGAATTCTCCTCGCCAATCCTTAAGAATATACAAGTAAGGAAGTGGTGATGTTAGCCAGGTGAGATCATGTACCAGCCAGGGACAGTGTTCTGCTGAGTGAGATCATATGGGTATTTGAGGCCATATAGGCTTTGAGGTACAGCAGTGTGCTACTCACGCCCTCTACAGGACCTCCATCTCTACTACAACACACTCTTTTGTTTTGTTACACAAGGCATCATCGTAAGAGGGATTAATAAAAGGATCATAATCAGGAGAGAAACATCCCTGCAATTGTTTATACAGGGCATAAACCTGACCCTGAGGCAATGTGGCAGGAGATTTGGGGTGAAAAGTTGTGATACATATGTTGCAAAGGGAAGGGAGATATTGAACAAAGGAGCACCCACCAATTAAAATAGCCCAAATAATGACTAAATAGCATAGAATATTTCCCATTAAGCCTGTGGGCAACCAAGCCCAAAAGCTTTCCCACCAAGATGCTAAATTATCAATTTTCAGCTCTGAGGCCAAATTGTGTAAAATATTGAGCTGGTGCTGGATGGTTCGTGACTCATCAGACAAATTAAAACAACATAGCCCATCCAAAGTTTCACAACCCAAATGCTGGCGCAAAAGCAAATAATCAATTGCAGCACGATTTTGTAGAATAGCCTTTATCAACACTTGCATCTCGTGGTTGACTGCTGAGATAGCTGAAGAAGTAGCATTAATTGTTTTTGCTAAATTACATGCAACAGAGTTAATGTTAAGGTGAGCATGAGCAGCAAGTGCTGGCAGGCCCACTATAGACACAGCCAGCACTGCGTGTTTTGCTTTATTAAGTAAGGCTGTTTCAAAGTCACAAGTGCTATCTAGTGTGATCCCAGGTCGAGAACAGTTTGAATGAATTTGTTGTTTGGAAACCAAAACAGGAATCAGCCGGCTGAGGTAGCACTGCACTTAACTAATATTAGCAGGAATATAATTAGACGTTTCTTGACCACATGTAAAAAAACCATCCTTGCTGTAGCCAAACATGGGCAAAATTAAACTCCCCATGTCACTGGATGACTGGCATGACAGGACCGGATTGGACACTGTGCCATCTGTAGAGTCACCCTTGTCATTTCTGGGACTGGATCCGGGGATTGGTGCCACAACATCCTTGGCTGGGAGGATGCAATGCACTCGAATCCACAAAGGTCCTGTAAGAGCAAGCACAGCAGCACAGCCTCACCTCCAAGTAATCAGAGGAACCGGCCCAAACCATGTTTTGTCTGGCAAGGCCTGATAATATATACTAGAGAGGGTGGCAAGCTTGTTTTCTGTTGAAAGTGTCTCTGATAAATGGTTGAATTTTGAATAGAAACATTCAATTGATTTAAGGTAAATAATACTTTTTTAACCTGGTGTGTTACCCACAACAAATTAGGGACTCGAGATGCCTTCTTCGTTATTTGTTTGTGGAGGCAGTCCTTAAAGGACTGATGAGCATGTTCCATGATGGCTTGACCTATAGAATTATAAGGAAGACCATGAGTATGAACAATATTCCAGGCTGTACAAAATTGCAAAAAAGCCAATGAGGAATAGGCTGACCCATTATCAGTTTTTAAAGAAGTGGGTTTGCCCAGGGCTGTAATGGCCAAAAAAAGATGAGAAATAACATGATTAGCAGTTTCCCCTCATTGAGGTGTGGCCCAAATAGCTCCTGAATAGGTATCAATAGATAAGTGAATATACTTCCAGGGAGCCAAAGAGGGAACATGGATAACATCCATTTGCCAAAGTTGATTCGAGGTGAAACTACAGGGATTAACTCCTATGTTCCCTGAGGGGGATGCCCCAGAACATTGGGGACAGGATGAAACAATCTACTTGGCTTGATCGAGTGGAATATGGCAAGCTTGTGCCAGCCCCCTAGTGTTTTGATGGAAAAAAGGGTGACTGAATAAAGGATCTGAAAACAAAGTAGGTAAAACATGAACAGCAGTGTCAATATGACTATTGCCTTCAGAAAGAGGCCCAGGAAGGGGTGAGTGACTGTGTATGTGAGAAACAAAATATAAATGCTTTCGGTCTTGTAGCAGCCACTGCAAAGTTAAAAACAAGGCCATGAGATTAGGGTCAGTCCTGGGTGTGATAAATCAGTCCCATTTCTATGACAAGCTCGAGTGCGCCTTAAGATTATTATTTCAGGAACAGCTTGGATAAATGGCAAGACATTTTGGGACAGGGTATAAACAGATCAAACCCAACATAACCATAACCTGCCATAAATAAGGCTTGCTTTCTGTGGTGGTCTCTCATGAAAAGAAGACACTTCGCAAAGTTGTCTTGGGATGAGAGCCCAGAGAGAACTCCGAAACCCTCTTTTATTAGAAGCAATCTTTGTTAACGTAGCAATTTTGTTAATGTCCTATCACAAATGCATTACATCACACAACATGCACTGATCATTCGCATAAAGCATACAAGGCTGCAGAGTTTAAGTTTGCTACAGTTCTGGTTAAGAAATGGCAACAATTTGTCCTTGCTCCTTGCTTCATGTTCCAGCCAACTACCAGAAGGCTCTGTTGTCCTAGCATGTACACAAAGAACAAAGAATCATAGTTCCCACATCTCCCCTATTTTTCCTTTTTAAGAGACAGGGAGTGTTTTAGTCCCAACAACAGTCTTTGTCAGGCCCGTAGGCAAGAGTGCTGTGCATGCTGATGTTATCCACGGCGTTCGTGACTTCTTCAACCATCACAAACATCTTGTCCTCGTCTGGGTTGTCACAGGTTGGCTCTCCTATCTCATCTTCGGATGGCAGTGGTTCATATGTGTTAGTTATTTGTTGATTCCAGAGAGCCATTACCTGCGCAGTGGCTTTTTTCTCAGCCAAGAGGGATAAACTGTTAGAAATAGTGCGTACAAAGATGGGTAATACACAAGGCAATACAACACATCCCGCAGCAATCATACCAATGAGCCCTACAATAGCTTGTAAACCAGGCAATTTTGGGAACCAGGATCCAAACATGTCTCTAAAATCAAGACCTAAAAAACGATATTGTACCCACTTAGATTCAGGTAAGTGAGTGTACAAGCAAATGGGATTACATTTGTCAGTGGTACATGAAGTAGAGCTTGGTTTAACAGTGATATTAATATTTTGAGGGCCTCTTACTTGAGCAGAATCAATAGGTGGTGTTCTGTATTAACATTCTTGTAAACTCGCATTCCGATCGGTCCGTCTGGACCGCAACCCGATTGGTTCACTGAACGCCTGTGATTGGAGCGCTGAGAATCTACCGCGATTGGCTGAGCCGATTGCGGGAGATTCAAAGCGCTGCCATTAACGCCGAGCCGCCGGCCGGCTGTATAAAGCCAAGCGGCTTGCACGCTTTAGCTGTCCTTGTTCTGAAGTCACAATAAAGAGCTGACTGTTCACTTTCGCGTCTCGCCTCTTATGTGACCCGATCCACCAATCTAACACTGGCGACGAGGGTGGGATCGTGAGGCAAGGACCAACCAGCAACTGGCAAACGGCGCACAATGACCTGCAAGATGGCCAGCACCCCGCCACCCGCTCCGTTCGACCCAGCCACCGAGGACTGGGAGTCGTACACCGATCACTTCCAGATGTTCCTGGAATGCAGCAACCCCAAGGACGCCAACGGCCAGAGGAAATGGGCAGTGTTTCTGACGCACTGTGGCCCCGTGGTATTCAAGATAGCCAAGGCGCTGGCCAAGCCCGCCGACGTAAAAGAGATGGAATGGGCTGACCTCGAGCGCATCTTGCGCCGCCATTATGCCCCTGCTGTGCCCATACTCATCCGTAGGCACGACTTCTACCGCCGAGATCGGCGCAAAGGCGAAACCATAGGCAACTTCATGGCCCAACTGCGGAACCTGGGGGGCCTCTGCGGGTTCACCGACCTGGACGAGGCACTTCGTGACCGAGTCATCCTCGGACTCAGAGACCCCATGCTGCAAAGCCGGTTAATGGCCAAGGGCGACATCTCCCTCACCGACGCCCTCGCCGAGGCTACCGCCGCCGAGGCCACCCGCCAATCAGCAGCCCGGATGCGACAAGCAAACACGACCGAACGGCCACCGACCAACGAAGCAACCCCAGCCTCAGCGAAGCCCGGATAAGCCAGCCGCTGAGAAACAACCACACATCATGGCGACCTCGAACCCCAATCCAACACCGAGGACGAAGACGAGGAGATCCATCGGCTACAGACTGAGCGCAACCGCCGGGACCGAAGGGGATGTAAGTCAGGATTCCATTGCGCCGGCTGCGGCGGTGACCACCCCCGCTCTGAATGCTGCTTTCTTGATGCCGTCTGCCGGCATTGCGAGAAGCGGGGGCACATCGCCAAGGTGTGCCGGAACAAAAAGAGCTACAGCCCGCAACGACGAGGAAACAGCCCCCGATGATGAGACAACACTCCCCCAGGCACCGAGACCGCCAGAACGAGAGCCGGTGGAGCCGCGACAGCCGCAGCAGACGACTCAGCGAAGCACAGCAGCGCGAGGAGACCCACCAGACGGTCGTCATCGGCCATTCATCAACCATGGATGCCCGAAAGGTACACGTGGCGCTGAGCATTGAGGACCAACCCTGCGAGATGGAAGTGGACTCCGGGTCTTACCTCTCCATGGTCTCTTGGCGCACAATCAAGCGCCTAGTACCGACTATCCGCCGCAACGAACTAGACGACCAGAAGCTAATCCTGAAAGACTACCAGGGAAACCGCATCCCGGTAGCCGGCATCTCACATTTTAAAGTCACCTTCAAGAACCACACTGAAATATTGCCACTCACAGTCATGGACAAGGACCGCCCCAGCTTGCTCGGCCTGCAATGGTTCTCCCCGCTGGGAATCGAGGTGACGGGCATCCATCACACGGACGAGGCCGACTGGGAAGCGACCCTCGTGAAGGAGCTCCAGGAGGTCTTCGACGACTCGCTAGGCAAGTACCGAGGGCCCCCTATCTCTTTCAACCTTAACCCTAACGTCGCCCCAATCCGCCTCAAACCTCAGTGAATGCCATTTGCGCTCAAGCTGAAAATCGACGAGCAACTAGACAAGCTCGTCGCGCAAGGGGTGTTAGAACCCATCGACCATGCCCGCTGGGAAACACCCATAGTCACCCCCATCAAACCCGATGGCTTCATAAGAAATCTGCGGTGACTACAAGGCCACCCTCAATCACGCGCTACAGCAAAGCGCCTACCCCATCCCAGTAGTACAGCACCTTCTGCACTCACTGGGGGGTGGCCGGGTCTTCGCAAAACTCGACTTGGCGCAAGCCTATCAGCAATTGCCGGTCGATGCGGAGACAGCCGAAGTGGAAACGATTGTTACACACCGAGGGGGCTTTTCGATGCAACCGACTCCAATTCGGAGTCAGCGTCGCCCCAGGAGTCTTCCAAAGTCTCATGGAAAGGCTCCTCCAGGGAATAAAAGGAGTGGTCCCCTACTTTGATGACGTGCTAGTCACAGCCGCCAACAGAGAACAATTGGAAACCCATTTAAGGGCGGTGCTTAGCAAATTCAAAGACGCCGGCCTTAAAGTCAAAAGAAACAAATGCCAACTCCACACCGAGAGGGTTGAATTCCTGGGGTACCTCCTGGACCGGCACGGAATACACCCAACCGGAAAGAAACTCAGAGCCATCAAAGAAGCCCCCACACCAACAAACAAGGCGGAACTACAGGCATTCTTGGGACTGCTTAATTTTTACAATGTTTTCCTACCCCAGAAGGCGACCGTGGTGGAACCCCTACACCAGCTACTCGATAAAGCAGCCACCTGGATCTGGGGAAAGCGGGAGGAGACTGCGTTCCAACAGACAAAAACCCTGCTGACATCAGACGCAGTCCTGATCCAGTATAGCGAGACCCTACCACTCACGGTAACATGCGACGCATCACCCTTTGGCATCGGAGTGGTCCTCAGCCACACCCTACCCGACGGGAAGGAAGCACCCATCGCCTTCTTCTCCAGAACGCTGGCCAGACCGGAAAGAAATTACAGCCAACTGGACAAAGAAGCCCTCGCCATCGTCGCCGGAGTGAAAAGGTTCCACGAGTACCTTTACGGTAGGACCTTTTCGATCATTACGGACCACAAACCCCTACTTGGGATACTTGTGGGGAACAAAGCCACCCCAAACATCCTGTCGCCGCGGATGATGCGGTGGTCCGAGTTCCTTGCCGTGTACTTGTATGAACTGTCACACCGGCCCGGCAAGAACATTCCGCACGCTGACGCATTAAGCCGGTCACCACTACCAGACCTAGACGATGACCCAGCGCCCACAACAACGATCCTGCAAATCGAGACCCTACCCAGCCCACTCTTAACCGCGCCAGACATTGCCCGTGAAACAAATAAAGACAAACGGCTGGCGCAGGTATTGAGTTGGGTAGAGCGGGGGTGGCCGGAAAACGAGGGCGGCAAACAGTTCAAAGCCTTCCAAAACCGCCAAACTTAGCTGTTCACACAAAGGGGGTGCATACT
This sequence comes from Pseudonaja textilis, assembly GCF_049901715.1. Classification (NCBI taxonomy): domain Eukaryota; kingdom Metazoa; phylum Chordata; class Lepidosauria; order Squamata; family Elapidae; genus Pseudonaja; species Pseudonaja textilis. The sequence continues at coordinate 169,020,672 of NC_141990.1, forward strand.
CTGGGGAGACCAGGTAGTCATACCAGAGACACTACAAAATAGAGTGTTGGCAATGCTGCACGAGGGACACCCGGGGGTTGTCAAGATGAAAGCCCTGTCCAGAAGCTACGCTTGGTGGCCAGGGATGGACAAACAAATCGAGACATGGGTCGCCGGCTGCAGCAGGTGCCAAGAGTCGAGATCCACCACCCCCCACCGCCCCAGTCCTGGAATGGAAAACCCCCAGAGGACCATGGTCGCGAATACACATAGACTTCACCGGGCCAACCAAGGGGCATACATTCCTCATCACCGTAGATGCTTACTCCAACTGGCTGGAGGTAAGCACCATGAGGGCAACAACAACAGAAGCGGTCATCGACAAGCTCAACAGACTCTTTGCAACGCATGGGCTACCGGATGTCTTAGTGTCGGACAACGGCCCACAGTTCATGGCACTGGCATTTGAAAGATACCTGGCCGAACGGGGCATCAGACACGCCTTAACCTCGACGGCTCACCCGGCGGCGAACGGTAGGGCGGAACGGATGGTCCAATACACAAAAAAAACCATCCAAAAAATCGAAACCGGCGACATCCAAGAAAAAATAAACAAACTACTCTTCATACAGCACATCACGCCGAGCACGACCACGAACAAGAGCCCAGCGGAGTTACTGATGGGAAGAAAACTGAGGTCTCCACTGGACCGGCTACACCCCACCTACAACCCAGAGAAACCCACGGACTCCTCCAGCCGGTACCGGGCATTCAACACCGGGGACATGGTCTACGTAAAGAACTTCACGGGAGACCCCCTCTGGGTACCTGCACAAATAACACAGGTAACCGGGCCCCGATCGTACAGACTCCAAACGACGGATGGAAAGCTGGAAGCGGCACATCGACCAGCTACAGTCCAGACTAGCCGCCAACACCCCTGATGCCTCAACAACAACAACCACGGAAAGCAGAGAGGGAGGGGAAGCCTCAACAACCAAGCTGGGAAACGACGAAAGGCCGGAATCATCAACGGCACACCCCCCAACGCAAGCCGAACACCCCCCACCAGAAGACAGCAACATTCAAATAAACCAGCCATACTCACCAGCAGACCTCGAACTGTCGCAGACGGGATCTTCACCTGGAAGGTACAGCCAAGCCAGCTCAACCAGCCTGGCAAGACCAAGCAAGAGCAACAGGAACCGCAACTCGACCGACCCAGGTAGTCCGGGTGGGAGCTGCAGCAACAGGCCCAGCTCACCCTTCCAGGCGGTTCCATCAACGGAGTTGAGAGCGACGCGGAGCCCGTCCGAACCGGCCGACGATCACACACAGACTGAACCGCGCAGGTCAACTAGGCAGGTTCGGAGTCCCACCTACGACACTGCATCGGACGAAACCATGAGGGGAGGGGTGTTCTGTATTAACATTCTTGTAAACTCGCATTCCGATTGGTCCGTCCAGACCGCATCCCGATTGGTTCACTGAACGCCTGTGATTGGAGCGCTGAGAATCTACCACGATTGGCCGAGCCGATCGCGGGAGATTCAAAGCGCTGCCATTGGCCGCCGAGCCGCCGGCCGGCTGTATAAAGCCAAGCGGCTCGCACACTTTAGCTGTCCTTGTTCTGAAGTCACAATAAAGAGCTGACTGTTCACTTTTGTGTCTCGCCTCTTATGTGACCCGATCCACCGATCTAACAGGTGGGGTGTACCAGTAGTTGTAAACAGTGGTGGCCCCCACGTTAGTCCCGGACACCTTTTGAAAGAGGTGTATCCTGTAGATAAGATCTCTGCCAGCTGTGTGAGCCGCAGGTAACTCCTGCAGCGTCGTTAGGACCTTGACCTTTGCTGATGGCAAGGCAAGCATCAAAGCATACTGAGGTGTTGGTACTCCCCCCGAGTGACATTATGGGTTATGTACCCATTTTTTGTTTGACTGGTAGAGAACATTCCTGCAAGATCAGAACTGGAGCCACCTTTGTATGCATAGACATATAGGGATGCTGTAATGGGTCCCACTGCCTTGGGCTCATAGCACTGAATGCCTGCAGCAGTGTAACATTGCGCATATTGAGTGTTATGCAGACAAGGGGAGACCGTCGTGGAGTTGCACTCAGGCTTCAAGGTATGATAGATCAGGGTGGATTGGGTTTTCGTTCTGCTGCGAGTAGTTTTTTTTTTTTTGAACAAATTTTATTGATTTTCCAAAACAATACACAGACAGACAAAACATAAAATATAATGACATAAGAATTTTTTTTCTTAAAAAGCCAATACAACATCTTATTTAAAGACAGAATTATTCCAAGTTATCACATTTCCAAACAAACACAATTTGATATATATATTTACCTTATCTGTTCATCTTCATATCTTATCCCGAACTTCTCTTTATTACTTCCTTTCCTTCTATTTATTCAAATTATATCTCTTTAACTTTAGATTATATACATTTTTTATATCCATCTGTCTTATACATTTTCATTATTCTCTTCCAATACAAAAACAAACAAGACATAAAACATAAAAACATAAAACATCTTTTCTGAAAGTTGCTTGATCCCGGGTTAAAACCCATCGTACAGACACCTCTTCAAAAATCATGTTCCTTTTATATATCATTCCATATCTTATTACCATTTTCCATTTTCTATATAGCCTCTTCCTTTTTTTAACTCTCTTAGTTTTATTCTACTTATCTCAGTTCAAGTCATAATACTTAACATCCTTTGTCTGTTCTCAACTATCCATTCATTTTTTCTCTTTAAACAAAACCTCTCCTGTACACTAATTAGAGTATGACGCCTTTAACTCTTTCCCCTAACCTAATAATACTTAATATCACACATAACGTGTATTGGGATTCTGTTTAGCACATCCTAAAGTCACACAATATATTATATAAAGAGAGAAAGAAAAAAGAAAGAACGACAATAACAAACAAATTTATAGATATATAATATAGGTAGTACCCCTGTCAAAACCATTTTAATCATACCTATTGATACTTATTTATATATTTATATCTTAAACATTTTATTCTATAAATGCCTATAATAACACAATCTTATGTACCTTACAGAATCCCTTTTTCAATTAAATTTACCCATTGTCTCTAAATAAATTTTGTTTCTTCAAATCTTGCTTCCCATTGTTGAGACTTCTCACCCCTTCTTTTCTCCCTTGCTTATTCTTTTCCTTACCCTGTTTACCCCTTTCTCTTTCCACCTCCCTTTTCTTCTTGTGCTTTCCCCCTTCCTGTTGTTTTCTAACCTTATATCCACTCTTCAACTCATTTTTATCTTTTTTGGTTGTTTTTTTAAGTTTTAAAATCCCTTTTTCCTTTTCCTCTTCCTCCTTCTTTTCCCCCAATAGGGTCACATGTTCATCAAAAATAGTTCCTTCTTTGTCCCAATTATCCTGCTGCGCAATCAATTCTCCATAGGAATGCACCGCCATTTCTAGAGATTGAAAAAGAATGTCCAAGGTATCTTTCCAGTCTTGTTCTTCCTTTTTATATTTTAGATATTCAGTTTTAAATTCATCCAAAAGTGGTGCCATTATAAAGAGGAAAAAATTTTCCCAAAACAACCACCCGAGTGTTTTTAAACAAAGAAAAAAAGTTTCCCAAAAGATGCAAAGTCACCAAACAATCCAGATAAACTATTTCATTTAGCACTTTTCCCTTCTTCCATTTCTTTTTCTGGGGTTGCTATTAAATCACAAAATTCCAATTATAATATGTCTTTTGAAGTCTTATTAATGTTCAAATGGCTCTTTAAAATTCTAGGCAGTCTGCTCCTTATTTTCAACTTCTACTTCAATTTTTTTCCTCTCCCTTCCCACTCACAGCAGAAGAAAAAATTTTCTTTAAATATTTAGAAATCCATATCCCTTTGGCATTAGCATAGTCTTTAGCATTTAGCATACCTTCAATGCGGGTTTCCGATTTCTCTCAAAGCTGTTCCGTTTGGAAGGAGAGTGAAAAGAAAAAAAGTTTTCCCTTTGATATCCATTCGCTGCTTACTCAGTCTGGGAACAATGTGTCTTTAGTAGGTGTTAAATACCAGGATACTTTCACTGTTCCTTTGTCCCGGTCAGCAAAATCACTTTCATTATTTCACAAACCCCTCCAGCACTTCCTTTTCCCGGCTGAGCTCTTCTAAATGGCGGCCATTAGAGACCGCCGTTCAGCTGCCATCGGAGAGGGAGATTTAGCCGGCTAGGGAAGAGAGATGCGATGTCTCTCGTCCCTGCCAGAACCCCCCCAGTCTTCACCACCTTCTACAAAGGTGGCTTAGCCCCGAAGCCAAATGGCTCGAGGCACTCAGGCAGTGAACACAGGCAGAAACCATGCACAGTGAGATAATATATCTTATTCATCATATTCTGTAAGTCCTTCGTACAGTTTTGCATAAGATCTGGGGATTTACAAACACTCCTCATGGGGGCAGTATTGCCTTTATGATGGGTGTTTGGTCCTGTTTTGATCTGCAAAGCTTAGAAGGAACCAGGTATATCGGTGAAAGGTCACAGTACCCAGCCGAGCCATTCCCGTGGGACTTTCCGTGCTTAGATATTCTCATGGGACTTTTCACAGTATATTATCACCCTGCTGAGGTAATGTTGAGGTCATTGTTTTGATTTTGTACTTGCAATTTCTTTCAATAAAAGCTGGTACCTGGGTTCTCTCGGGGCTGGCATTTGCTCAGACGGTTCCCTGCGTCTCATTTCAAGTGCCAGACCACCACAAGTGGTGACCCCAACGTGATAGTTTGGAAGAGCTATACGTTCCGACGTGATAGCTTTGAAAGGCTATACGTTTCCTGCATCCTATACTCATCGTTGCGGACGTCGACTGGGCCCTCATCTTCTTCGCTGGACGGAGATAGATTCTTTTCATGAGTATGGGGGGAGATTTCTCGAAGGCTCAGAAAGGGCACATCAGGGAATTGAGAGGAATCACTTGGAATAGGTTTAAGTTTGGAGTTCATAGTAGAGGACATGAAGTAGGAAAGAAAGAAATTGAGGACTTATTACAGTATGTTTGGAAACATATTCAGTCATATCCAGAGGGAGGTAGTATTAAAGTAGAGTCCTGGAAAAAGATAGGGAAATTTTTGCACGAGGAACCTCGTGCCCCTTCTTCAATTTTGTTAACCTGGAGGGTGGTTATGGATGCGTTAGCTACTCATGAGCAACCGCTCCTAGCACCCCCCGAAGAAGGTTTGCCGCCTTACCATGCGGTACGTTTATTGCCGCCGACAGCACCTCCAGATAAATCCAGAGGACTGTCAGGCACTGAAAATACTTTGTCAGAAGATAAGAGTTTGCCTTTAAGAGTTCAAGTAGATGCAGTTACTGCAGCTATTCAAGAAGCAACAAATAGAGGGGAATTATCAGGAGATGATTTGGTAGAATTTGGAGTGGAGATTCAACTTAATCCAGTAGAAATTGGTGTGGACGCTGCTTTAAATCCGCAGCGAGTGTGGAAGCCTCTGGCTCTCAAGATTTTAAAGGAAGTTAAGCAAGCAGTAAAAGAATATGGTGTTAGATCGCCATATGCTCAGGCATTGTTAGAAGCAGTTGGTTATGGAAATAAAATGATTCCAGCTGACTGGAAAGCTCTATTGAATATGATTTTAACTCCAGCTCAATTTTTGGTGTTAGATCAGAAATGGAGACAGCTGGCAGTTCAGAGGGGAACAGCAAATGTTACCGCAGATCAGCTTTATGGAGCTGGTAATTTTACAACAGTAGAACAACAGAGAGATGGAATGCCTGAGGAGGGGTTCGTTCTTCTCCCACAGTTAATTTTACAAGCCATGGGGGCTCTCCCTGACGGCGAAGGTGGTGAGAAGACCTTTACTAACATCAAACAAGGGAACAATGAACCCTATGAAAATTTCATTAGCAGATTGAAAGTGGCTATTGAAAGGCAAATTGATAATCAATTCGCCCGGAATGAATTGCTTTTGAAGTTAGCGGTAGAACAGGCTAATGCAGATTGCAGAAAGATTCTGAATCCACTTATTGCGAGTGGAGAGCGAGAAATCACCGATTTAATTAATGCATGTAGAAAGGTGGGGAGTCAGACTTTTAACATGGAGACTTTAGCTCTGGCTCTGCAGGCAGGAAATGCTAAAAAAGGAACTTGTTTCAATTGTGGGAAGCCTGGACATTTTAAAGTGCAATGTCGGGCTCCTGGAGGGGGTCAAAGTCAGCAAAATGAGAGATCAATGGGACAGGGTGTGACCTAAATCAGTATATCAGATGCTCCTACAGTCTTTACTGATGGAGGAAAAAAAATTTTTTGGTGCTTGTGTTTGGAAAGATAAATCTGGAATTTGGCATACAAAAGTGACATCAGAGCAGAAGTCTGCCCAGCAGGCAGAACTTGCTGCTGTAGTTTTGGCTTTTCAAAATTTTCAAAATCAGGATTTTAATCTAATAGTGGATTCTTTGTATGTATATAATTTGTTACCCTTTGTAGCAGGTTCTTATTTGTCTCCTGGAATATCACCCAATATTCTACGTTTGCTTTTGTTGTTGCAAGGATGTTTGGAGCAGCGTGTGAATGTGTGTTTTGTTGCCCATATTCGTAGTCATAGTAATTTGCCTGGAATTTTATCACAAGGCAATGCCAAAGCTGACAGTGCTGTAACTTCAGTTCTCACTGTCCAGCCATGGGACAGCCATAGTTATTTTCATCAAAATGCTAAAGCGTTGGCACACCAATTCAAGCTTACTGCTGCAGAAGCTGCTGCCATAATTCAACAATGTCCAACTTGTTCAAAACAGGGCACGGCTATTCCTATGGGAGTCAACCCCAGGGGGTTGAAACCTTCAATGATTTGGCAAATGGATGTTACTCAGTATCCATCATTTGCACCCTGGAAGTATATACATGTGACTGTGGATACTTACTCAGGATTTCTAATGGCTACTCCTCAAAGAGGTGAAGCGGTTAAACATGTCATCAATCATTGCATTAAGACATTTTCAGTCGCTGGTACGCCTCAAACTTTAAAAACAGACAATGGTGCGGCTTATCAGAGCACAGTCTTTGATCAGTTTTGCAAACAGTGGTCCGTGGAACATAAATTTGGGATTCCATACAATTCCACAGGACAGGCTATTGTGGAGCGTTATAATGGCACGCTCAAGAACATGTTAGCTAAATTAAATAAAAAAGGAGGGAAGCTCCTGGGGCTTCCGGCAATTCAAGATCATTTAAATCTTGCTTTGTATACTTTAAATTTTTTTAAATTTGTCTGGTAACCCCCTGCGAGTGCGGCCAGCAGGCATTTTTCTTCTCCTTCTACAGATGCAGTGAGGCCTCGAGTGTTGGTGCGGTTCCTTCCGGATCCGGCATGGGTTCCCGCTGAGCTGATTATGTGGGGACGTGGTTATGCAGCAGTAGAACATCTTGGTCAAATTCGTTGGGTTCCTGGTCGATGCGTTCGGCCTGATCATTCGCAGGCGCCTTCGCAGGCACCAGTGAAGGAGGTTTCGGAGGAGCAGGATGGCATTTCTGTGGTTCCTGATTCTGTACCTGTGGTTCCTGATTCTCTTGATGCCGGCAGTCCAGGCGCGGCGCTGTGAAGGCTGGGAAAAGATGACTGCTTATCTGAGATTGCCAACTTGTATGCAGCAGGTTCCTTTGGGGAATCGGACTAAATTAATCTGCAAACAGCGGCATCCTTTGATTTTTCCAGCATATTGGTCCTGGCATAAGGATCAAGACATTCTTTACTCGGGACCTGATAAGGATATTATATCTTCAGCCTGTGCAACAACTCTGATTCTGTTTAATGTTTCTGTTTCAGACTATGGACAATATTGGTGTCAATTGGAGTTGCCTAAGTTACCTTATACAGACTCTCTTTCCATTCGTCTTATGCCTCCACGGACTCTAATACGGAGGCGGAGAGCTGCTATTATCTCAGAAACTAGAGACCTTGGAGATAATTTATGGAAAGAAAATTCCTACATCAAGGACGTTCGGATTGCAGCAAAGAGTTTAAATGTAACTAATTGTTGGCTTTGTATGCATGTACCTGGGTCTGGGAAAGGTGGAGTTTTGTTACATGGTGTTCCTTTGAATGAGCGAACCAGTACTACTTTAGGTACTTTTAATAATTTTAATCATTGGCTTTACTGGGGTCCGGACCCCGAAGAGTGGAATCAAACATTGTTCACAACAAAGGTAACTTTCACTACCAAAGCCTCGGTTTGTTATTACCGCCCCCCTGTAGGGACTCAATCTATTTTGCTGGGAAATACTACGCTCTGTCAGAAGGTGATTCCTTTGGAAGGAGGATGTATGAAATGTGTAAAAAGCAATACTAGTCAGAACAGTTGCATAAATCGGATATCTTCTACGTTATCCCGGACTTTGAAAGGTCCCTATGATTGTTGCATTAATCAGACAGTTACAAGCAGAACGGATATTCAACACGGAGCATACGTTCTCTGTACTTGGATGTGGTTAATGTGGAGTTGGGAAAATCAAGCCTCCGACAATACCTATCATAAGCATTTAAAATACTTTCCTCTTCCGGATGGGTTATGGTTGCTATGTGGGGACACTGCCTATCAACAATGGCCAAAGGATTGGTCTGGAGTGTGTACTATAGGATTTGTAATTCCTGTCATCTATAAATTAGAGGGTTTACCAATTGGGATGCGTATTCGTAATCGAGAAGTTGATTCTGGTCTGACTGTGGGTGGTAATTTGTGGACTCAGATTTCTAGGGCAGCAATCCCACCTTTGGGAATAGCTATGAACTATAGAGATATTCATATTTTAAATAATTTTACTGTTGCTATGTTTAATGATACTGTTAAGAGCATTAAGATGTTAAATGAAGAAGTGTCTGAAATTCGCCAAGTTACTTTACAAAATCGTTATGCTTTAGACATAATGTTAGCTGCTAAAGGAGGAGTTTGTGCTTTAATTCATTCACATTGTTGTGTTTTTATACATAATTATGAGCCTAACATTACAAGAACTGTTCATGATATGGAAGACCGCATAGCTGAACACAAAGCAGGAAAAGATGGCTTTAATAAGTCACTTTGGGCTTTGCTATGGGATTGGTTTCCTGACAGCTCATGGTTACGTTTATTGCTTCAATTAGTTGTAATAATTGTTATTATACTTATTATGTTATGTTGCTGTATTCAATGTATTCCTAATCTATTTCAAATGTGTACCTCAGCTTTTCAACGTACAAGACCAAGTCGCGAGGGAACTGTGTATTATGCCACTAAAACACCCCCTATCTTTGAATAAATAAAAAAGGAGGGAATGAGGTAATATATCTTATTCATCATATTCTGTAAGTCCTTCGTACAGTTTTGCATAAGATCTGGGGATTTACAAACACTCCTCATGGGGGCAGTATTGCCTTTATGATGGGTGTTTGGTCCTGTTTTGATCTGCAAAGCTTAGAAGGAACCAGGTATATCGGTGAAAGGTCACAGTACCCAGCCGAGCCATTCCCGTGGGACTTTCCGTGCTTAGATATTCTCATGGGACTTTTCACAGTATATTATCACCCTGCTGAGGTAATGTTGAGGTCATTGTTTTGATTTTGTACTTGCAATTTCTTTCAATAAAAGCTGGTACCTGGGTTCTCTCGGGGCTGGCATTTGCTCAGACGGTTCCCTGCGTCTCATTTCAAGTGCCAGACCACCACACACAGTCACGGATTCCTACCTGCACCGAAGCACCACAAGCCGGAAGTGTCTCGCTGCGAGTAGTTTTGATGCAGGCGTCGCAGGAGGATGGGGTGGCTGTCGTATCAGCAGGAACGATGTGGAAACCCAGGAGGCAAATGATGAATGCAGTGGGCAGCTTCATGATGCTGATCTAGGCAAGGCTGGTTTGGGTAGAAAAGGCCTCACTTGTCGTCCGGGGACTCAGATGGTGGCGTTGTTGTAGGAAACAGCTGCGTACCCTCGTCCCCAGGTTATAAGTTCAGCTGGCCCATGCCATGTGGGATCTGGCAACAGTCGAAAGTAGACTGGAGGTCTAGGAGCATCCTTGGATGGAGAGCAAAAGTGTTGAGAGGCAGCAGAAGAAGCAGGTGTGCCAGACTCATTCAGGAAATTCAGTGTAAATAAGCACAAGTTAAGCTTGTTTTGCAGCGTGGGTAGCCCCATTGTGTTTTGAACTTTGTCAAGAGCATTCTTTAGGGTCAGATTGGCTCTTTCTACTATGGCCTGCCCTTGAGAATTGTATGGAATGCCAAATTTGTGCAAAATGCCCCATTGTTTACAAAAGGTAGCAAAGTTGGTACTAGTATAGGCGGGGCCATTATCAGTTTTTAATTCCAAGGGCTTTCCCAGGCACGCAAATGACCGGATGCAGTGGTTAATGACATGTTTTGTGGTCTCTCCTCTTTGCGGGGAGGCCATGATGAACCCTGAGTATGTGTCCACTGAAACATGGATATATTTCCATGGTGCAAAAGGTGCATACTGGGTTACATCCATTTGCCAAATTTGGCAGGCTTTTAAGCCTCTGGGATTTACTCCCATTGGTAGGGCAGGGGCTTGCTTGCTGCAAGTAGGGCTTTGTTGAATAATTGCAGCAGCCTCTTGGGCGGTGATTTGGAATTCCTTCATAAGAGCCCTTTTATTTTGATGAAAATAGTTATGACTGTCCCAAGGGGTTAGGGGAGAAAGAGAGAAAGCAGATAGAATAGTAGCAGTGGATGCGGCTGAAGCCGCTGCGTCAGCTCTGTCATTTCCTTCTTGTAATGGGCTGGGAAATGGTTGATGACTTTGTATATGAGCAACAAAGAAAGGGTGGGAGCGGGTTGAGATGAGTTGCTGAAGCGAAATTAATTTAGTAAAAAGGTCATTGTCCAGAGTGGGGGAGAGATATGCATCGGAGATTTTTTTTACTATAAAAGTGACATAAAGACTGTCCAAGATTAAATTGAAAGGTTGATCGGGAAAATGTTGGAAGGCCAATATAGCAGCAGCAAGTTCTGCCCTTTGGGCAGACGATTGTGGCTGAGTAACTTTGGTGCGCCATTGCCCCTCTGAAAACCAGGCACAGGCACCATATTGCTTCCCTCCATCTGCATATATAGTGATCGCAGAGGGAATGGGGGCTGTGGATTCTATTAATTGCCAATTAAAAGGAACCAGCTTAAGTAAATTAAGCCGGTCATCTACAGGGAGATGGCAGGAAATAGTCACCGGCCATTCTCCCATTACAATTTGTAATGACTCTGAATTCAATAGCATTACCTCCCAATCGGACAATGACATGGGGACATATAGTATAGAGGGTTCAATAGCCATTAGGGCTTTACAACGTTGACGCCCTTTGTGAATAAGTATAGAGAAGAGCAAAGGTTTAGGGTTAATGGATTTACGAGGGGTATGAGGCAGATGTATCCATTCTAGGATGAGAAGTTTAGAGAGACTTTGAGCAAGAATTGCACTAGGTATCTGAGGTGTATTGAGCAAGATTAAGGAAATAGGAGCATTGTTGTGACATCGGTCAACCCACTTTTTCTGCATAATGTGCTGAATGTCCTGGGTGATTTTCAATTGATGATCTGTAAGGGTAATTTTATCCCCTGGAGTGGTTCCTCCCTTTAATGCATCAAACAGGGGGCTGAGCATGTGTGTAGTGATGCCAAAATAGGGACGGGTCCAATTAATAGCCCCTAAATATTGTTGTAATTGTACGAGAGATGTGGTGCAGGGCAGGGCTAATGCTGGTAAAACTGGTGCCGAATAAGCCTGCATTAGCTTATGTCCTAGATATTGAAAAGGATGTCATGTTTGAACCTTTTCCGGGGCTATGTGTAAACCACCTTGGTGTAGCAAGGTGATAAGGTTGTCCAGGGTAGCGGCAACTGTGCCTTCCGGACCAGGGGCACCTATGAGAATGTCATCCATATAGTGGTAGACTAGAAATTGTGGGTGTTGTGTTCTATAGGGCTGAAGGATTTGCTTAACATAGTATTGGCACATTGTAGGGCTGTTGAGCATGCCTTGAGGCAATACCTTCCATTGATATCGTTTAGTGGGATGAGAATTGTTAGGTTGGGGAATAGTAAAGGCAAAGAGTTTGCAGTCTTCTGCATGAAGGGGGATAGAAAAGAAACAGTCCTTGAGGTCAATGACAACAACGTCATAGTTAGTGGGAATAAGGTTGGGATTAGGTAAACCACATTGGAGTGAGTCCATGGGTTGTATGATGGGGTTGACAGCCCTTAATCATGCAAAAACCGCCATTTTCCAGATTTTTTCTTTATAACAAACACCAGAGTGTTGTATGGGCTAAGCGACGGCTCGATATGATCATATTGTAATTGTTCGGCTGTTAATTGCTGCAATGCAAGCAATTTATTTGCTGGCAATGGCCATTGATCAACCCAAACAGGAATGTCCGTGGTTAAGGTCAAGCGAAGGGGAAGAGGATGAGTCATTCTAGCTGCAATTTAGCACTAAATTGAGAGAGCAAGTCCCCCCCCCACACAAATTCGTGTGAAGGGGGAGGATGACGGGCTTTATTTGTGCAGTCCCTGTGAGGTTTTCAGAAGTCACAGGGAGCCAAAACTTACTGATGCGAGCCGTTTGAATCCCTCCTACACCTCTGACCGATGGGGAGGTCTCTGTTTCCCAGTCTGTGGGCCACTTGTCAGAGCGTATCACCGAGACGTCAGTACCAGAGTCCAGAAGACCGGTGAAGCGGCGACCCTTGATTAAAGCCAAGAGTGTGGGCTTAGTTTCGGTGATAGATCTAGTGAGGGCAAGCACATCAGAGGGAAGTTGCGGTACCATGATCATTTTTGCTACGACATCACCCTTTTGTAACTTCGTTGGAAGAGTGGATAGCACAGAAAGGTTAATGGCTGAGAGTTTTGAGGAAGGGTAAAGCAGATCGGGAACCACAGAGATTCCTTTGAGGAGGGCATGAGGGTGAGATTGTATAAGAGCAGTTTTATCAGAGGAGAAGGAGGCAGAAGGAGGAAGCTGTGCGCTGACAGAGAGTGGTAGATGAGGAAAGGATATGAGCACATCTTCTGCCACTGATAATTCATACACAGTGGATGGTATATGGGCAGCCTTGGGAGAGGGGCTAGCTGCCGGCCCCTCTACTCGTTTCCCGAGGGTTCAGTTTTTGATTGACATTGATTAGCCCAATGATAGCCTTTCTTACATTTCGGGCAGACTGTTTTTGGTCGAACATCTCTACTGGCGGAGGGCTTTGCTGCCCCCCCGCCGGGGGCTCGGCATTGTGATTTAAAATGGCCAGGCTTCCCACAATTGTAACAATTACCAGATGGCTTATTACCTCTGGTGATAGCTGCAGCCATCATTTCAGAAGTGTATTGGTGTGTTCCCACCACCCTGCAGGCTTGTAGGAATTGGGCTAGAGATCTGGAGAATTAATCAAGGGAGTAAGCAAGGTTTTACAGTCTGCATTAGTGTTCTCATATGCCAATTTAAGAAGAATTTTCTGCCGAGCCGCCTCATTTGTAATTTGCCTTTGTAGGGCCGTTTGGAGGCATTCAATAAAATTGGCATAGGGTTCATTGGAATTTTGTAGAATTTTTGCAAAAGATTGTGCAGAGGTATGAGGGTCATCCAAGCGAGAGAGAGCAAGCAGAGTGGCTTGTGCAGAAAGGTTAAGAGCATTAATAGGGCTATTATATTGAGCTGCGGGAGCAGCAAAGGCACCCTCTCCTGCCAGTTCATTTGCAGTAAGATTCGGATTTTGAGCTGCCAATAGGCGACAATGATGGAGAAACTCTGATTGCCATACAACAAATTGAGTCCCTGTTAGAGTCATATGAAAAAGGCTATGCCAATCAGCTGGGATCATTATATGGGTGTTAGCCATCATTCTAAATAATCCCATCGTAAATGGAGCCTGAATACCATACATTTGTACAGCTTGTTTGATATCCTTGATTGATTTAACAGGGATGGGTTCCCAGTGCGGGACGTTTTGTCCCTGCGCATTCTGCGCATAAACTAACGGGAATTCCGATGGGCAGACAGAGTGATCTAACTCACCAGTTCTAACTCCTGCAGCGATGGCAGCATGAACTGCGCCCATAGGAGGGGGTAAGGCAGGAGAGGAAGACACAGAAGGGAAAGCAAGAGAAGAAGAAGAAGGATTGGGTGAGGGGGGGTCAGGAGAAGGGGGAGGAGGTTTACCAACCTCATTTGCCTCCAGGGGGGCAGTCGGTTTAAGAGACACAGGCACCACAGCAGGGGGCAAGAGTTGTACAGCAGGATTCACATAGGGAGGGGGTCCAGAAAGGGGGCCAAGTAGGGGTTGCTCTAGAGAGGAGAGAGACTCAAAAACCACCCTCCAAGCAATTAATATAGACGAAGGGGCCCTAGGACTTGCATGAAGGTATTTTCCAATCTCCTTCCATACTGTAGTTTTGATACTGCCTTTAGCCGGATAAAAAGGGCAGTCTTGCCAAATGTATTCTAGGAGTTCCTCAATAGAGGTTTTTGGGAGGGGGTCAATTCTCTGATTTCCTGAATGTGAGCTGCCTGCTCCTTAGAGAATCTACCACCCATACTCATGAGGGATCCGTTGTCGCCAGCGATTCAAGCGGATGAGGTGCACCAAGTCTATTCCAGACGATGAGAATGGGTGTGCCAAAGACGTATCTCTTTTGAGTAGATCACGTCGGGGTCACCAGTTGTGGTGGTCTCTCATGAAAAGAAGACACTTCGCAGAGTTGTCTTGGGATGAGAGCCCAGAGAGAACTCCGAAACCCTCTTTTATTAGAAGCAATCTTTGTTAACGTAGCAATTTTGTTAATGTCCTATCACAAATGCATTACATCACACAACATGCACTGATCATTCGCATAAAGCATACAAGGCTGCAGAGTTTAAGTTTGCTACAGTTCTGGTTAAGAAATGGCAACAATTTGTCCTTGCTCCTTGCTTCGTGTTCCAGCCAACTACCAGAAGGCTCCGTTGTCCTAGCACGTACACAAAGAACAAAGAATCATAGTTCCCACACTTTCTATTATTAAAAATTCCCCTCCCAAATCCTTCATTATCCAATAGTGTGCTGATAATAGTTATGCATTCTTCACATTCTTGTAAACCCTCCAAAACTCCATTAGTTCCCCTGGAACTTTAAAATCTAAGTCATTTTGCAATGCATACTCACACTGACATATGCAATCATAAAACCAACACATCGGGGAGGGGTATTTTGAGTCAAACTTTAGTGTCAATGCTGTGCTTTGATCAAAATATAGTTAAGAGCATGTACAGAGTGTGACTGGTTTGAATTTTGATTCCCTTGCTGAGCTGAGTTCCATTTTAAACTGGGAACTGAGCCATCTTCAAAGATAACATTCTAGGCAAACTGCCCACCTCTCACCTTTTCCTGCTTCTCTTACTTTTTCAAGGCAAAAAGTCCTTGAGCAAGAGGGAAAAAAATTAACAACTAGTGAGGACAAGAAGGGGGAGGGGAAAACGTTTAACATACTACACAGAAATCTCATCCCTTTTTTCCACTCAACTTCCCTTCAACAAAATAATTCTCTCTCTCCAATAAATCACACACATTTCTCCACGGGACCTTTCTCATTTCCTTGCACACTATTTCCTTACATGCTATTTCTTACTCTCCTTTTAATCTGGGATGGGAGTCAACACATAGACATTTACACCAACTTTTTACCATCAACATACTCACAAATTTGTACTGTAATCAGACTATTTGCATACTTACAATTCTTTTCTGGGAGCCAATGAGCTCCATTGTCTAAATAATTTTGTGTACTGTTATTAAAGGGTCTCATCCTGGTCTGGAAATGATTATACATAGATTCTCACACACAACATTTCCAGACCTGAGGAGGTTTTGTCCCTTTAAATCTCCATGTTTTCTTCCTTTGGACAACCTGCAGTTTGTTCTCAGAGCAGTGGGATAACTCAAGGAGTGGTTCCAATCACAAATGTGATTGTGGGCCCTAACCACTGCCTACCTGCTTCCCATAGCTTTAAGTCCAATTCAATCTATTTGTAAGATTGATAATGTGGGTGCTGGGTCATCTTGCACGTCAGGGAGTGGGGATCTGCTTAAAGCATCGGCGTGCGAGATAGTCTTGCCAGGTCGATGTATTAATTGGTAATTATAAGCGGCAAGTGGAGTGGGTTTGTTCCCAGCCAAAATGCCAAGTAGGGGTTTATGGTCCGTAATAATTGAAAATGTCCTACCATAAATGTATTCGTGGAATCTTTTTACTGCAGAGACGATGGCTAGGGCTTCCTTGTCCAGCTCGCTGTAGTTCCTCTCTGGCTTGGACAGGGTTCTGGAGAAGAATGCAACGGGAGCTTCTGTTCCATTTGGCAAGGTGTGGCTAAGGATTGCCCCAACACCAAAGGGTGATGCGTCGCAAGTAACAGTCAGCGACAGGGTTTCGTTATACTGAATGAGTACTGCTTCGGAAGTCAAAAGGTTTTTTATTTGTTGAAAAGCATGTTCCTCTCGCCGTCCCCAGATCCAGGATGCCTTTTTATCCAGGAGCCTATGCAAAGGTTCCACAACAGTCGCCTTCTGGGGTAGGAAAATATTATAGAAATTAATGAGTCCAAGGAATGCTTGGAGTTCCGTTTTATTTTTCGGCCTGGGGGCTTCTTTGATGGCTTTTAATTTTTTGTCAGTAGGGTGAATTCCCTGTTTATCTAGGAGGTATCCCAGGAATTCGACCCTTTCAGTACATAATTGGCACTTCCTTTTTTTTACTTTGAGGCCGGAGTCTTTAAATTTTTGTAGGACTGCTCTCAGTCTTTTCTCCAATTGTTTTTTATTGGGGCCTGCTACTAACACGTCGTCGAAATAGGATACAACTCCTTTAATTCCGTGCAGCAGTCTTTCCATTAGGCTTTGGAAAATGCCAGGTGCGACACTGACTCCAAATTGGAGTCGGTTGCATTTAAATGCCCCTCGATGTGTCACAATTGTTTGAGCCTCGGCGGTTTCATCATCGACCGGCAGTTGTTGATAGGCTTGTGCCAGGTCAAGCTTTGCAAAGATTCTGCCACCCCCCAGTGAGTGTAGGAGATGCTGGACTACTGGCATGGGGTAGGCACTCTGCTGCAGGGCATGGTTGAGGGTGGCCTTGTAGTCTCCACAAATTCTCAGGGAGCCATCTGGTTTGATGGGGGTGACAATGGGTGTTTCCCATTGGGCATGGTTGATGGGTTCTAATACGCCTTGCGCTATGAGCTTATTTAATTGCTCATCTAAGGCTTGAGTGCAAATGGCACTTGGCGCAGCTTGAGGCGGATGGGAGCGATGTCAGGGCTAAGATTGAAGGAGATTAGGGACCCCTTGTACTTGCCTAGAGTGTTGTCAGAGACCTCTTGGAAGTCCCGTACGAGCGTCGCTTCCTAATCTTCATCATCTGTGTGATTGATGCCTGCCATCTCGATTCCTAGCAGTGTGAACCATTGCGATCCAAGTAGGCTGGGGCGATCCTTATCAACAATTGTAAGTGGTAAAATATTAGTGCGGTTTTTGAAGGAGATTTTGAAGTGCCCAATGCCAGCCACTGGGATACGGTTCCCTTGATAGTCTCTCAGAATCAATTTCTGGTCACTTAGTTCTTGGCGGCGTATGCTGGGTATTAAATGCTTTATGGTTCGCCAGGAGACCATGGAGAGGTAGGAGCCAGAATCTACCTCCATGATGCATGGTTGGTTTTCGATACTGACTTCGATACGTATCTTCCGTGCATCAATCGGTGAAGAATGAGCAATGATGACTGTTTGATGTGTTTCTTCTCTTCGTGGTGCTTCATTGAATCTTCTGTTGCAGCTATCACAGCTCCATTGGCTGTCAGTCTGGCGGTCACGGTTTTTGGTGGGGGTGCCATCTTGCCTTCTCGGGCTGTTTCCTTGACGCCGGGGACTGAGATTTCTTTTATTGTGGCACACTTTGGCGATATGCCCTCGCTTCTCGCAGTACCGGCAAACAGTGTCCAGGAATTTGCATTCAGAACGCGGGTGGTTTCCTCTGCAGCCGGCACAGTGGTACCCTGACTTACAACCTCGCCAGTCTCGCCAATCGCGTTCTGATTGAAGTCTGAATTTCTTCTTCTTCGCTGTCAGAAAGGGATTCGACATCGCCATGGTGGGTGGTGGTTGCGAGTTTTTCTGGTGTTGTAGTTGCCTCGCTGGTTGATTGGCGATCAGTTCCATTTGAACGCCGCATTTGGACCGCTGATTTGTGGGTAGCTTCAGCCACGGTGGCTTCGGCTATGGCGTCAGTGAGGGAGATATCACCCTTGGCCATTAGCCTGCTTTGGAGCACTGGATCTTTTAGGCCGCGAACGACCTGGTCTCGCATGGCCTTGTCTAGGTTGGTGAATCTGCACAAACCTCCCAGGTCCCTTAGGTCGGCTACGAACTCACCGATGCTCTTGCCCTCGCACTGGTCTCATTGATAGAAATCATGCCTTCGGATAAGAGTTGGCACGGCTGGAGAGTAGTGATTTTGGAGGATGGGAGCTAGGTTGTCCCAATCCATCGTCTTGACATCTGCGGGCTTCGCTAGTGCCTTGGCCATTTTGAAGACGGCGGGTTCGCAGTGCGTTAAAAATACCGCTCACTTCTTGCTGCCTTCTTATAGAGCTGGCCGCGGCTAGGCAGCCAATGACAGTTCTTTGAGCTTGCCGCGCTTAATTAATCCAGGCTGCACGGGAACACAAGGCTGTGTTTCATGGGAATACAAGGCTTGCATCACTTGCATTGCAAACAACAAGGGGTAGTGAGGGAAGGGTGGAAAGGGCGGAGGTAGGGACCTTGTCCCAATTGCTCCACGTGCCTCACCTGGCCACTAAGCTACTGCTTTCTGCTTCTTTCTTCTGCTTTTGGCTACACGCAAGGAAAGCAGCAAAAGTCTTTCTCTCCCCCAAACTCTGCCAGAAATGAGTCTTTGGGACCCTGCAAGGCATCCTGCTCTAAGAGGTTGCACCGGTGCGATAAGTCTCACAAAGACTCATTTCTGGCGGAATTTGGGAGAGAGAAAGAAAGACTTCTGCTGCTTCTGCTGTTTTCCTTGCATGAAGCCAAAAGTCTCTTTCTCTCTCTCTCTCTCCCCCTGAGAATGGAGCTGGAAATGGTATCCTGTGATCCCAAATAAAGAATCATCGATTGGTAGGAAAATGACATGGGGATTTGGGGGGGATTTTCCCAGGGTCTCTGGTCCACAGGATTTAAAATTATGAGTTTGGTGGTCCTTGAGGTCCAAAAGGTTGGTGACCCCTGCTCTAGGCCACCCTGAGAATGCCTCTTTTTTTTTCTATTTAGATCTAAGATCAGTGGCAGAGACATACCAAGGAAGACAAGGGAGGTACTTGAGATTTTTAATGGGAACAGGGTATTTATCAGATAAAGGATCCTAAAAACCATGTCAAAAAGAAACCTCTCTTGTCAACTAAAATGGTCATGTCATGCCTGCATTTATTTAATGTCCAGACAGAAATACTTTATGTCAAAATCCTATCTTTTAAGATGGGGAGCTTTCTCTGTTCTTAAAAGAACGCGACAATGAAACATTCACGAGGCCTGATGCTGATTTTTGCAATGGCTGTTGTTTAGTGTGTCTTGTCAGGTTGTCAGATAAAGGGATGCACAGATTCCCATAATGATTTATTAGTCTAGATTCAATCGTTCTTCTGCTGAAAATGGGTCTCCCCATTCTTCATCTAACTGACTTTTTACATTAGAAAACTAAAAATAGCCCTTACTGTTTATTTAAAAAAAAGACCTTTCAATATCTCTCCATATCACTCCAAACTCTTTCATGCCATGTGCACACAGTCACACATACACAAT
The DNA here is from genome assembly GCF_049901715.1 of Pseudonaja textilis. Lineage (NCBI taxonomy): Eukaryota > Metazoa > Chordata > Lepidosauria > Squamata > Elapidae > Pseudonaja > Pseudonaja textilis. The sequence goes on from NC_141990.1 coordinate 169,040,519, forward strand.
TTTCTGGCACCTCATGTGTCATTTTCTTCTTTCTACAATGTAAAGATGCAAGCTCCATTAATCTATTCCATCTCTCTATTTTTAATACTTATTTCACATACATACCTTAAATGGGAAAAAACTTTACATTAGGAACCAAATCTACTGAATCCCTCTCTTACATCTTTGCATTTTCTATTACAATAAAAGTTGTTTTGTGGCTTTTTACTCCAACACTTATCTTCAGGTACTCCTGTGGTTACTTTTTATTGCTTGCTTGTCTTAAACCATCTTGGAAATGTGGCAAAGAGGATTTAGAGTGGAGTTGGGGGTTTGAACTCTTCCATTAGTTGTGTTTACCCTCCTGATGCCATGTCATCTCCCCTCTGAAAAACAAAGTAGGCTGCCTTTTAAGTGGGAAAGGTCCAGCAGGGACAATCATTTTGCTGTGCGTCATGTGACAAGGACACTGTGTGGTGCAGATCTGAGGCTCTAGTCTTTACCAATCTTTGAACCAAAGATTGTACCATCTGTGTCTCAGAATCAGTGATGGGATTCAAAAAAAATTACTACCACTATTACTGTGGCCGTGGCTTGATGGGCATCATGTGGCTTGGTGGGCATGGCAGGGGAAGGTACTGTAAAATCTCCATTCCCACCCCACTCCTGGAGGAAGGTTACTGCAAAATCCCATTCTCTCTCCACTCTACTAGCCTGCTCTCCAGCTCCATTCTTCTGTGCAAGGCAACAAAAGAAGATCCAGCCGATCAGCTGGGATTCAGGAGGCAGAGAATAGATGGGAGCGGGTCCAGTCAGAGCTGGTATTGGCCTGTTCTCTGAACTACTCAAAATTTCCGCTACCGGTTCTCTAGAACTGGTCAGAACCTGCTGAATTCTTTGAGTCTATGCTCCCTAAGCGCTACTACTGGGCTCCAGTGCTTGTCAATTGTCAGCACTGCCTGAGAACCTTGGAGTCAGGATTAGTTGCTGAGCACATTTGATTCTTTCACTGTTTTGCTGTTCAAAAGGTAAAGAGCCTGTCAATAGCCCAGCAATTAAAATAGTCCCGTTTCAAAGTGGGTTTGGTAGGTAGGTTACTTTTCTTTTTTGCTTTGAGAGATTAGCTTTAGAAAAACACAGTACTGCCAATTCTTGTGCCAAATCCCCATTTCATTTTGAAAGTGTGAAACATAACCTTCTTCACTGGTTATGACAATGCACTGCTCTTTCATAGACAAAGATTAGGAATAATGATAGGCATTTAGAGTGGATATATAAAACTGTTATGACTCACCTTCAAAATTCAAACGAAAAAAACAGAAAGCAGCCATTTCACAATTAAATCAAACGGAAAGAAGTCTTACAAGATAACGGCTGGCAGAAACCACAGCATAAATCTTTACTCTGTCCGGCAAACCAGTCCTGGCAATAAATCTCCAGTCTCAGAGCTCCTTGCTGTAACGTCCTCACTCAAATAGTCATTTGTTCCTGGAAAAATGTACCAGCCCAGCTGTGTCCTTTTATACTCATTGAGGCAACGTGCTAATTTACTGACTCGCTCTCCTCATTCGCTCCAGCTGATTTTGCCTTCTCAACCGTCTTCTATTTTTTACATTTAACCACAAATTTTCCAAGTTCTCATCTCCACTAGAAGACTCTCTCAAAACTTCCCTGTCAGCCATTCCCGGCTGTTGATCAGATAAGGAACCAGAGGAGGTCAAAGGTCCTGACAATTCTAATACATCAGGTCTGTCGTCCTTTGTCACGTCCATCTCCTCATCCTGGTTATCAGTCCAATCAGTAAGCCAGGCCGGCTCATATTTGTCTGCCATAACCTCCTCACTTGAACTCAGTCATAGGAGCTGAATCCAAGCCCGGAGCCACAACACTATCCCTCACCGCAGGGCCCTTCCCCCAGGTCTGACGATCCGGATGCGGTTTCGAAGGGAAACGTTCATGAAAGTCCCGAATGATGTCTGGAGCATGAACTGCAGACGCATCTGTCCATGAGCAAATTTCTGAGTCATCCACTCTCCTCCTGACTAAATACTGGAAACGACCCTTGAGCCAACGCAAATCAGTAACGCTGACAACCGTGTCATCAACCTCCGCCTCCTCACGGGGCGTTGATGGGGAAGTTGTACCAACTGGAGCACGCAGAGGACAGTCCGGGGAGTCAGGAACCAAAAGAGAGCGATGGAATACAGGGTGAATACACATGGAGCGCGGTAAGGTGAGCCGGTATGCCACAGGGTTGATAACCTCCTCAATCGGGAATGGACCGATGAAACGATGGTCCAATTTCCTAATTGGGCGATCAATCTGAAGGTGTTTTTTGGACAACCACACTTTGTCACCCACAGCTAATGGAGGCGGTGCTCGACGTGACCGGTCCGCAAACCGTTTATAGACCTCTTTCGCTCGTTCAAGTTGTTGCCTTATGAAACGGTGGACCGCTTGTAGTTCCTCCAGAAAATCTTGTGCCTCAGGAACTGGTGAATCCAGCCAAGTTAATGGGAAGAAGCGCGGATGATAACCTACATTCGCGAAAAATGGCGTTACCCGAGTGGAGGTGTGCTGCGAGTTATTAAAAGCGAATTCTGCCAATGGGAGGTATTTCGCCCAATCACTTTGTCGCTAATTAACAAAACACCTCAAATATTGGGTAAGAATGCCAATCACCTTCTCAGTCCCGCCATCAGTTTCCATCATTTTCTTAGCTGACGCTAAGCACACCTGAACTTGTAGCGCTGCCATTAACTGTTTCCAAAACTGTGCAGTAAACTGAACCCCACGATCAGAAACCACTCTATCTGGCAGTCCATGCGGATGAAAGATATGCTGTAAAAATAGCTGAGCCGTAGTGCGGGATGAAGTTAATCTCCGACAGGGAATGAAATGAGCCATTTTAGTCAGCATATCAACTACCACGAGCACCGTCGTGAAGCCCGACGAGGATGGTAAATGCGTGAGAAAGTCCTTGGAGATCGCTCCCCATGGTCTGCCCGGAGTCGGCAATGGTTGGAGGAGTCCAGGGCGCACCCGACGCCACTTTCGCTTGCCTACACTGGACGCAAGAAGCGATGTAAGAGAACACATCGTAACGAACCCGAGGCCACCAAAAAGTCCGGGTGACCAAATGCAAGGTTTTATAAAATCCAAAATGGCCAGCAGCGGGGTTATCATGACATTGTGTCATGATGAGAGCTCTCAACGACCTGGTAGGTACGTATAATAAACCCCAATGTTGGAGCAAGTCCTCTTCAATGGACCATGGAGAATCAGGTCCGACGTCCCCCCATCTCTGCTGTGTCCACACATCCAATCGTTGCGCCTCTCGTATGCGAGCCCACAAGTCTACTGGATCTTGCAGTACGGCCAAGGATTCTGGTGGTAACACCGTTCGTAGAGGAAGAGGATCCTCGGGCCCGATATACTCGGGCTTCCGAGACAATGCGTCTGCCCTGCAATTCTGTCCACTCGGAACATAAGTAACGGAGAAATTGAACCTGGCAAAAAACAACGACCACCGAATCTGGCGTTGGTTCAATTTCTTAGCTGTGGTCAAATGTTCCAACTTTCGGTGATCTGTCCGAACCTCTACCTTGTGCCGAGCCCCCTCTAAATGATGTCTCCAGGTCTCAAAAGCAGCCTTAATGGCCAACAACTCCTTTTCCCAGATGGAGTAGTTGCGCTCTGAAGCTGTGAGCTTCCTAGAATAGTATGCGCATGGGAAAAGAGGCACGCCATCCTTCAAAGCTTGTAACAGTACCGCTCCGATAGCGACATTAGAGGCATCTGTCTCGACCACAAATGGACGATTCGGATCAGGATGCCTCAATATCGGCTAGGCTACAAACGCTTTCTTTAAAATGTCAAAAGCCTGTTGTTGCGGGGGCCCCCACACAAACGGGACCTTCTTACGGAGGAGCTGAGTTATGGGGTCCATTACTTTAGCAAAGTCCGGGATAAAAGTCCGATAGTAGTTGGCGAATCCCAAAAGACGGATGTCCTTGACTCGACGAGGGGCTTCCCAACTACACAATGCCTCAATCTTTTTAGGGTCCATAGCAATGCCCTCGGGAGAAATGATGTGCCCTAAAAACTCTATCGACGACTGAAAAAAGAAACACTTCTCCAGTTTCGCATAGAGCTTATGCTCCCGAAGACGCTGCAGCACTTGACGGACCTGATGAAGGTGGTGATCCCTGGCGGTCCAGTAGAGTAGATTAAAATATCAGCCAGATACACCACGACAAACCAATCCAGCGTGTCCCGAAAAATGTCGTTCATCAAATGCTGGAATACAGCGGGAGCGTTGGTTAGACCAAATGGCATGACGGTGTACTTGAAATGACCATAACGAGTGCCAAACGCCGTCTTCCACTCATCCCCCTTGCGCATCCGAACCAGGTTGTAAGCCCCACGCAGATCGAGTTTAGTGAAGATAGTAGCCTCCCGCAACCGCTCCATCAATTCCGGAATGAGCGGTAAGGGATAGCTATTCCTCATGGTGATAGAGTTTAGTCCTCTATAATCACAACCAACTCAGGCTCCAACATGGAGTATAATCTCCGCTTTGGCAATGGAGCGTCCGGTATCAGGTCCACGTGACAATCATAAGCATGATGTGGGGGTAATCAGTCTGCTTCCTGTTCGCTGAAAACATCAGAGAAGTCTGACAGCTCCACATAAATCTCCGCAGTGTCCAAAAGTAAATGCCGAGGAGGACCAGGATTTACTTCGGCAATTTGGTGGCATCAGACAAGCCTTCCTGGAATGCAGCCATATGAGCCGGTTTGTTCCAGTTAGAGTCCATACACAGCAAACGAAATTCTGCAACGTATTCCTGCAGGGAACGTTTCCCCTGATTAATGTCCCGTAACCGTCTGTCCACAGTTTGTATCTTAATTGGGTTCTCAAACATCACTCTCACTTGTTGGAGAAAACCCTGGAAATTGTTCAACAACGGGCTATCTTGAACTAACAAGGGAGTAGCCCAATTAGCAGCCTGCCCAGTTAATAAACTGATCATAAATCCTACTTTAGACCAGTCGGTTGGGAAGTCTTCAGGCCTCAGAGAGATAAACAATTGGCATTGACCCATAAATGCCAGGAACCTGTCCATTTGCCCAGAAAATTTCTCCGGCATGGATACTGGGCTTTTCCTCATAGGAGGGGCAGGGGGAACAGCAGCAGGGCTTGGTAAGCTGGAAACATAATTCAGCAATTGTGTTACCTGATTCTGAAGCGTCACATTGCTTTGCAGTAGCTGATTAATTTGTTGGTGTTGCTGCTCTACCAAACGCTGCAGTTGATTTGAATCCATCTTGCTTTAAAGATGGTTTGTTTGGGCCAGGAACAATAATGTTATGTAAATGGAAAGAAGTCTTACAAGATAACAGCTGGCAGAAACCACAGCATAAATCTTTACTCTGTCCGGCAAACCAGTCCTTGCTGTAACGTCCTCACTCAAATAGTCATTTTGTTCCTGGAAAAATGTACCAGCCCAGCTGTGTCCTTTTATACTCATTGAGGCAATGTGCTAATTTACTGACTTCACTCTCCTCATTCGCTCCAGCTGATTTTGCCTTCTCAACCGTCTTCTATTTTTTACATTTAACCACAAATTTTCCAAGTTCTCATCTCCACTAGAAGACTCTCTCAAAACTTCCCTGTCAGCCATTCCCGGCTGTTGATCAGATAAGGAACCAGAGGAGGTCAAAGGTCCTGACAATTCTAATACATCAGGTCTGTCGTCCTTTGTCACGTCCATCTCCTCATCCTGGTTATCAGTCCAATCAGTAAGCCAGGCCGGCTCATATTTGTCTGCCATGACCTACTCACTTGAACTCATATCAGTCACAGGAGCTGAATCCAAGCCCGGAGCCACAACATAAAACCATAATAATGCTGTGTCTGTTTGTGGTGATGTTAGGCATTTTAATCTGAGGAAAAATCCATTTCTCTTTCTAAAATGGGCTATCATATTGCTTTATATCTGATGGGCAAGACTAGGAATAAAGCTGTCTGTATCACTTCTGTTGATATGTGCGTTTGCACACATGTAGTCATGTATGTATATTCTGAAATGGGTTCTCCTCTGTTTAAGAAATAATTTCTGAAATTGCATAAAATCTTTTTCAAAAAATATTAGCCACTTTTAGCAAGTTCTAGACCAAATGCCTCAGGAGTGAAAAATATATTGAGAAAGAAAAAAAAATCTTGGTGCATCTTGTTTACTGTTCAGTACTGTTGATTTTATTTCCAAAGCATATTAGGTTTCAAGAAACATCTGAGAATCTGTGTATTTCTGTATACAGAGAATTTCTGTATTTCTTTCAAAAAGATATAACTTTTTTTCTCCCAGTGCCAACAGCATTATGAAAAGGACCTAAAATGTAATGGGTTTTTTTTCCAAAACAGAAGTAGCTTATTGTCTCTTGGACTAAACAACTGAAATGTCTCTACTACCTGACAAAGAAAGGAAATCATTTTTTAATGATGAAAATTTACTAAGAAGTGATATTCTCTAACCTAATACTGTGGAATTAGCTTTCATTTTTCAAGATTTTGAATTACATTTTAAACAAGAAATTAATAATCTGATATATCAAAAATTCAAGCCTGGAGGGTGTGTGTGTGTGTGTGTGTGTGTGTGTGTGTGTAGATATAGATCTATGCAGTGGTGGGATTCTACTGGTTTGCACCTATTCGCTTGTTAACAATTGTTAACAATTGTTGGAAGTTCAGAGACCGGTTGTTAAAAGAAATCTTTTGCTTTTTTCCACTTTACTGGCCCAATCCTGTAAGAAAGGCAGAAGGAAACATTGGTGTTGCTTACAGAAACTGCCTCTCCATTAACCCTTATTATATTGGCAAGACTAGATTTCCTATCTCTGGAGCTTCTCTGAAGTTGTTTTTTTTTTCTCCTTTGCTGGTACTTTGTTTCTGGGAAGCCCAAAATTGCCATATGTGTAGCCATTTCACTTGAAAACCTGACAGCTTGACTTTCTTAAAGGGGAAAGTCAAGTTAAGCTTGACTTTCCTGCTGCTGTTGAGAGGAAATACTCCCCTGTTGGAGTTAGCACTTTGAAGAAATAATTGAATAATGAAGCAGACCTTCTGGAAAGGAGCTTTTAATGACTAGGAACCAAAATGAGTGACATTCAGCAAGGCCAGGAGTGGGATTCTACCAGTTCAGGCCGGTTCAGGCAAACCAGATGTTAATTTTACATTCAGTTCAGTGAACCAGTAGTTCTGAAGAACAGCTTGCCCCGCCCATCCTGCCACTCCCCTCCCAGGAATACCCATGAGGCCTGTCTGGCTTCTAGGTAAATGTGGGGTAGCAGTTCTGGGAGCAAAAACGGGGTGGGGGGGAAACGGCACCAACCCCACCCCATTTTTGCTCCCAGAAGGCTCCAGGGAGACTTGCTAGGCCAAAAACGCCGCCTCCCCCAAACCATGCTTTTGCTCCCAGGAGGGTCCAGTTTGCTAGGCTCTGTTTCGGGCCTAGGAGGCCTCCCTTCAGCCTCCTGGGAGCATCCACCCATCCAGGATGCCTGGATTCGGTGTTTAGTGTTAAGTTGTGGGAAAGACGACTCGAGACCAGTTAGACTTCAGCTCTTTTTATTAGTCTCTCTGTAACTGCTCAGCCGCAGAGCCGCAGCAGCCTCTTTTATAGTGTCTGCTCGCGGCTCGCAGCCAATGACGGCTCTTCGAATTTCCCGCCGTCTGATGGGCCAATCAAATTGTATAATTCAAATATTCAAATATATAACACCCCTCTCTATGTGGTCCAGTCCAACCAATCAGGCTTCCCTAAGTCATGTAGTCACGCAAATAGGCGGGGCTCTTATGGTTCCTACTGGACCTGCGCAGTTCAGTCATGGTGTTGTCTTCGGGCTGCTCGGACGGGTTCGCTGTTTCTCCCGTCCTTCTCCATGGAACCTCCTGAAAGGTCGAGTCAGCCATGCTGCTCCCACCTGGTCTATCCGGGCTGGTTGAGTCGGCTCGGCTGCTCCCACCAGGAGTGGCTTCATAGTGACTTTCCCCTGCCTGCTCCCTTCTTCCGAAGTCATCTTCAGGTATGTGATTGCGATTTCTTAATGGGGCTATCGGTGGTGTTGGTTGGTGAGTTGTTGTTAGTGTTTGTTTAGTTATTTCTCGTGCTTGCATAGGGTCTCCCCCTCCCCTCTCGTTTGTGTTTGAGGGGTCTCCGCCCTCTCTGGTTTGGTTATTCATTTGGTTTAGTGTTTGAGATGGTGCCTGTGCGTGTGTGTGTGCATGTCCTTCTCCTTCATCCCTTGGATTGTTAGTATTTCTGAATAGTGTTCTTGATCTAAGTTGGTCTATGTGTCTCCTCCAGTTTTTTCCGTCCTCTGTCTCTACCCTGTATGACCAGGGTCCTGTTATTTGGGTTACTTGTTAGCTGGTATCCATAGTGGGTCCCCCATGAAGTTTTTTGCATAGACCAGGTCCCCTGTTCCAAATGTACGGTACTTACTGGAGGAGTCTGTTGGCTTTTCAGGGCTGTAGGTGAGGTGTAGTCTGTCTAAGTGAGATCTTAATTTTCTGCCCATTAATAGTTCTGCTGGGCTTTTATTAGTTGTGGTGTTTGGTGTGATGTGCTGTATAGTTAGTAATTTATAGATTTTTTCCTGGATGTCTCCAGTTCCTAGTTTGTCTAGTGTGTCCTTGGTATACCGAACTATGCATTCCGCCCATCCATTTGTAGCCGGTTGCCCCAGCGCTGTTAGGGCATGCCTTATTCCTTGTTCGGCAAGGAACCTCTCAAATGTCAGAGCTGTGAATTGTGGCCCGTTATCAGATACCATTAGATCCGGTAACCCAAGTGTTGTAAAAAGCTTCCTCAGTTGTCTGATTATAGCTTCTGTCATGGTGGAGTGCATGACCTAATTGGAGTAAGCGTCTACTACTATCAAAAATGTGTGTCCTTTCATTGGCCCTGCGAAGTCCTTGACCATGGGCCCCTAGGTGTTTCCCAGTCAAGTACAGGTGCAGAAGGGGTTGTAGGTCTGGATTCCTGGCATTGTTTGCATGTTGCCACCCATCTCCCAATATCATTATCCATCCCTGGCCACCATACGTAACTCCTGGCCAGAGACTTCATTCTTACAATACCTGGGTGTCCTTCATGCAATGTATTTGTTCCCTCAGTCTGTCTGGTATGATCACCCTATCCCCCTATAGTATACATCTTTTTAAAATCAAGAGTTCTGTTTGTCTGTTCCGGAATGGTTTAAAAGTCTCAACACTTTCGGTCTCTGGCCACCTTTTACCTACCCAATTTAAAATCCACACCAGTTTTCTGTCTCTCGCGGTTTCCTTCACAATGTCTGTTGCTGTTATGGGTAGGATTGCCAATGTCTCAATTTGTAGGGTTGATGTGGTTGGTGCAGGATCATCTTCTAACTCAGGTAGGGGGAAACAGCTCAGGGCGTCAGTGTGTGTTATGTTCTTCCCTGGCCAGTGGATTAAGTTGTAGCTGTATGCAGCGAGGAACTCGGACCATCTCGTCATTCGTGGTGACAGTATGTTGAGTGTAGCTTTGTTTCCTGCAAGTATTCCTAAAAGAGGTTTATGGTCTGTAATCAGTGAAAAAGTCCTGCCGTAGAGGTATTCATGGAACTGTTTGATTCCTGTTATTGCGGCCAGCGCTCCTCTGTCCAATTGGCTGTAATTTCTCTCCGCTTTTGATAGGGTTTTTGAATAAAATGCGATTGGTGCTTCTCTTCCATCGGGTAATGTGTGGCTGAGGATGGCCCCAATGCCGAACAGTGATGCATCGCAGGTTAATGTTAGTGGCAGGGTTTCACTGTATTGGATTAGCACAGAGTCTGATGTAAGTAAGTCTTTGATTCCCTGGAATGCGGTTTCTTCTCTCTGCCCCCAGGTCCACTGTCATTGCCTTCTGTGGCAAAAAGACATTGTAAACATTAATAAGTCCCCAAAAGGCTTGTAATTCTGTTTTATTTTTGGGTCTAGAAGCTTCTTTGATTGCTCTGATTTTTTTTTTCAGTGGGGTGGATCCCTTTTTTATCTATGAGGTATCCCAGAAATTCAACCTTATCTGTGGCTAGTTGGCACTTCTCTCTTTTCACTTTGAGTCCCGCCTCTTTAAATTTTTGTAAGACTTCCCTCAGGTGGCTTTCCAGTTGTTTTTTGCCCCTGGCTGATACCAATACATCATCAAAATATTGGTACCACCCCTTTGATTCCTTGCAGTAGGTGCTCCATCAAACTTTGGAATACTCCTGAGGCCACGCTAACTCCAAATTGTAGTCTTTTATATTTGAATGCCCCCCTGTGGGTCACAATTGTTTGTGCTTCTGCTGTTTCAGGGTCAATTGGCAATTGTTGGTAAGCTTGTGCAAGGTCGAGTTTCGCGAAAATCTTTCCTCCCCCCCAATGAATGTAATAAGTGTTGTACCACCAGAACAGGGTATGCGCTTTGTTGTAATGCGTGGCTGAGGGTGGCCTTATAGTCTCCGCAGATATGTACAGACCCAACTGGCTTAATAGGAGTCACGATTGGGGTTTCCCACCTTGCGTGGTCAATTGGTTCTAATACAACCCTGTGCGATAAGTTTATCTAATTGTTCATCGATTTTTGGTTTTAGCGCAAAAGGGACTCGCCTCACCTTTAGCCTAATTGGGGCTATATTAGGATTCAAATTAAATGAGATAGGGGACCCTCGGTACTTGTCCAGTTCTCCGTTGAAGACGTCCTGGAATTCTCTCAGCAGGTTCTCTTCCCAGTCCATCTCGGTGACGTTGTTTATCCCGATCATTCCGATTCCTAGTGTGGTGCAAACCATTCGAGTCCCAATAGACTGGGGCAATCCCAGTCTACTATGATCAGCAGAAGGACTTTCTTGTATTTTCTGAAGTTGACTTGGAAATGTCCAAGTCCGACTATGGGAATTCTGTTTCCTTGGTAGTCTTTGAGTGTAAGTTTTTGTCTTTCTAGTTCCTTCCTTTCCACATCTGGTATCAGGCTCTTTAGGGTGTTCCATGATATCATGGATAGATATGAACTGGCATCCACCTCCATCTCACAGGGCTGACCTTCTATGGTGACTTGTACCTGTACCTTTCTGACATTGGTTGTGCGTGAGTGTCCAATAATTATTGTCTGGTGTGTTTGTTCTTTTCCATTGGCTTCGCTGAACAACTTGTTTCTCCTTTCTCGGCTCCAACGGCTCCCTGTCTGCCTCCCTCTCGCTCGGGGGCGGGGATACTTCATCTTCGTCTAGGGCTCTAGTTATTTTTGTTTCAGCAGACCCTAGCCTTTCACAATGCCTGCAAACAGCATCGAGGAAACGGCATTCGGAATGTGGGTGGTCCCCTCCACACCTGGCACAGCAGAATTCCGACTTCCTTTCTCTTTGCTCTCATCTACTTTTTTCTGACTGGAGTCTATTTATCTCTTCTTCATCATCGGTTTCAGACAAGGATTTGATGTCCTTATGGTGCTTTGTGGTGGTGGGCTTTTGGGTTCCCTCTTGCTTTTTCTTTTGAGCTTGGCTAGGGTCTCTCGGAGTTTCTTGTCTTACCTTGTTCATTTGTCACATGGTGGCTGCCGATTTTTGTGTTGCTTCAGCTGCAGTGGCTTCTGCAATAGCCTCAGTTACTGTTATGTTGGGTCTGGTCAGCAGTCGGCTCTGTAGGGTGAGGTCTCTTAGTCTGAGGACTACGCGGTCCCTCATGGCCTCGTCCATGTTTAGGAATTCGCACGCTCCACCAATGTCTCTTAGAGCCACAACGAAATCCCCTATGCTCTCACCTTCCTTCTGGACTCGCTTGTAAAATTTGTGTCTCTTGATGAGGCTTGAAACGGCTGGCACATAATGGGCTCGCATCAATCTGTCTAAATCTGGCCACGCCATTTGCTTCACATCCTGGGGTTTTGCCAATGCCTTTGCCATCTCGAACACTGTGGGCCCACAGTGGGTTAGGAAAACGGCTCTCTTCCGGTGATCGGATATTCCTTGCAGCTCGTACCCTTCTAGGAACATGAGGAACCGGTTGATGTAAGAATCCCAGTCTTCCGTTGCTGGGTTGAATGGTGCAGGTGGTGAGTTGTTGCTGGCCATTTCATCTAGCTCAGTTCTTGTTGCCACATGCTCAACTGGTCTCCTTTGTCTCAGTATCCCACCCTCGTCGCCAGTGTTAAGTTGTGGGAAAGGCAACTCGAGACCAGTTAGACTTCAGCTCTTTTTATTAGTCTCTCTGTAACTGCTCAGCCACGGAGCCGCAGCAGCCTCTTTTATAGCGGCTGCTCGTGGCTCGCGGCCAATGACGGCTCTTCGAATTTCCCACCGTCTGACGGGCCAATCAAATTGTATAATTCAAATATTCAAATATATAACATTTAGCCAAAAGAACATTTGGTGCTAATACAGTATTGATTACTGCCTTGGGAATGCTCTAGGTAAACAAAACTATGCAGTCTCCTAAAACTGTTGGAGCCAATCTCTTTATTCCATATTCTCCTCTTCAAAACTAGTTAGTTGCTCTGATTTTTCATGCCAGCGTGGTAAGTTATTTTGTAGAGAACAGCTTACCTTTAGGTCTCATTCATTTGCTCAATTTCAGAGCATACATTACACAATTTCCAAAGCATAATTCAGACTATTCAAGCAGTTTGCCTAGCTGCTGCTTCATTACTTTTATTGCTGTCACAACTTTTATGGAGTCCAGTGGCCTTTTAAATTTGACAAGCAAAAAGCACAATAAATATTTCTCACAAATATTTTCCCTCTTCCATTTTGTGGTTCGATATTTAACATACAAAATTATTCAGGCAGTTTGCAAACTTGTGCTTTTTGTTATGTAATTTGAAGATAGTGGTAAATTCTTGGAAATAAAATGGCAAGTAGAAAGGCTCACTTCTACTTGTCATTTAGAAAAGGTTAGAAAGAATCAGAAGGTTAACCTTTGCTTTGTTTCCAATCTCCTTTTCTCAAGTCAACTTGGTCTTCATAAAAAGTAGCTTTGGAATTAAAACCATATGTGTTAAAACAAAATTTGTTCTTTTTAAGAACAAGTATGCAAAAAGTTTCAAGATTAATCCAAAATATTTAATGGCTTTAAATATATGGGTGTACTAAGGTTTAAGTGAGTGGTCTTCAAACTTAGCAACTTTAAGATTTCTGGACGTCAACTACCAGAATTCTCCAGCCAGCTATGTTGGAGAATTCTGTGAAGTCCAAAAATCTTAACGTTGCCAAGTTTGGGGACCCCTTTTTTAAGTAGAAAGAGGTTCCAGCTGAAAATATACCATGAATATAGATGCATGGTAACTTTCTTTCTTTCTTTCTTTCTTTCTTTCTTTCTTTCTTTCTTTCTTTCTTTCTTTCTTTCCTTTCTTAAAAGGAAGAAGAAAAAGAGAGGAAGGGATTGGAGAAAGAAAGAAAAAGAGGGAAGGGGAAAAGGGGGAAGGGAAAAGAAAGTGAGTGATATGGATGGATGGATGGATGGATGGATGGATGGACGGATGGATAGAGGGAGGGAGGGAAGGAAAGAAAAAGGAGAGGAAGGAAGGACCACAAACCCTGGCTCTAGATGCAGCTTCTGAGGATTTTTAGAAACAGCACAGCAATCCAGGCTGGAAGGGACCTCAGAGGTCATCTAGTCCAACCCTGCTCCAAGAGCATTGTTAAAGTGAGTTACTATCTTTTGACCCACCCAGTCACACCCAGCCAGTCACGTGACCAACAAGCCACGCCCAACAAGCAAGCCGCACCCAGCCAGTCACATCATCACCAAGCCACACCCACAAATTAGGCCAGCCCACAGAACCAGTTGTTAAGAAATTTTAATCCCACCCCTGAGCAAGGCTTCTTGGCTAGCTAGAAAGATTGACATTCAAACATGAGTTTACATACCTTTTCTGAGTTTTGGTCTAAAACTGGTTTTTGGTGAAGTTTAATTTTGTGCTTGGTGACATTTAATCCTGTGTTTACTGATGGGATAATTATCCCTTTTCAGCTTTGTTTGGAAGGAAAAAGGTTCATCTCTGTTCCTGAAGAGAAACTGGATTGAGAAATCTGGCTAATTCCTTTGTCTATTTGTTCTGGTAATTGGTTTAACAAGCAACAGCTACTGTTGTGATTTAATTATTTGTATTGTGTTTGAATTTTTTCCTGCCTCAAGGTTTCTTTTTCTGTCTAGAGAGTGGGGTTTTCCTTCACTGCTTTAGTGGTATCTGGTACTGTCCTTTTCGGGTGTCCTTCAGGGGTGGGATGCTACCGGATCGGCCCGGTTCTATAGAACCTGTGGCTGCGAAGAGCAGCTGACACCGAACCAGTTCGGTGTTTGGCCCACCCACCTGCCCAGGCTCTAGGCTGTCCTTTATTCCCTGATTTTCCCTCCTCAGTTGTTTTGCGCAGCACAGCTGAGGTTGCAAAAGCAGCAAACAAGAGGATTTTCAACCGTGTGCAGCGCTTGTCAGCTGTCCAGGTGGCATAGCAGATTTCTTGCAAATGCTGCACACACGCATACTTCGGAGAACCGGCAATCACTCCACTGGCTGGCCCTGGCCCTCCCCGCCCATTCACTGGCATGAGCCAGCCATCCAACTTGCCTAGATTTAGATTATCTAGAAAGCAGGAAATCCTTGGATTTCTTGCTTTCTAGCTAATCTAAAAGCAGAGCCGAACCTTTATTAGGACTGAATCTTCTACTTTCCAGTGCAGACTCAAGTAGTCAATTAGATCTCTAAGTGAATCTGTGATTCTGTGAGCAACTCAATCTGCCTGCCTGCTTTGCCTGATTTTGGGTAAAAGTTGCTCTTTTTAAATAAAAAATTCAATATTTACATACATGGTGTGTTGTGAGTTAATTTTATGAGTTTGCTTGCAAGCAAATTTTATGTGACACTCAGGTAGCAAATTTGAGAAAGATAGATCTCTAAGTGAATTTGTGATTCTGTGAGCAACTCAATCTGCCTGCCTGCTTTGGGTAAAAGTTGCTGTTTTTTATAAAAAAATCAATATTTACATAAATATTTATAATAGTTACATACAAGCCACACCTACCCAGTCACATGACCACCAAGCCACACCCACAAAATAGGCCGCACCCACAGAACCAGCTGTTAAGAAATTTGAATCCCACCCCTAGTGTACTTCCAAGAGGCAGGAGGCAAGCTTGGCACTGATTTTTTTATTGCCTTTACTGCCTGTGACCTTTCCTTAAATCTGGGGGATTTCCTTAAGATATCTTGTGAGGTGAGTGAGACCAGCTGGTATCTAAGTGGTGCAAATGGATCTAAGGATTGATTCTCCTGAGTGTGCTCTTTCTGGAGAGCTTAAATGACCTCTCTGCTAAAGGGTTTCACTCTATGAGCAAGAGTTGGCTGCTGATAGTTATCATTTCATTTAACTATTTTAATTCCTCAAGGTGCTCTGGCACCTTGCCTGATTTGTAACTCCGGCTTGCAGGTATTTTTAATCTAATGATTGGTATTTAGGGCAGCTTTTTGCAAGCAAAGAAGCCTTTTGCATTTTTGTATAGGTAATCCTTGACTTACGACAGTTCATTTAGTGACCACTCAAAGTTACGATGGCACTGAAAAAAGTGACTTATTACTGTTTTTCACACTTACAACTGTTGCAGCATCCCCACTGTCATGAGAGGCCAGGCGAAGAGAAGCACCCCTCGATGTGAATGAAATCAAGCTGGCTACACCCAGCCATGACCACCAAGCTATACCCAATTAAGCCATGCCCACAGAACCGGTTGTTAAAAAAATTGAATCCCACCCCTGAACAAATGTCCAAATAAAGTTGCAAAAGAAAATATTGTAAGGCTGGTATCCTGGTCTGAAAATATGTATTATTTTTCTAGCGATAGCTAAGCAGAGAAATTTCTCACCACACAACACAAGATTCTTTAGACAAAATCAGAACTAATTGACCTAAATGCATTTTGTGTGTTAATGTCGACATGTTTACAGAACCAAACAATACAAAATATGGAACAAGTATGGACTGCATGTGTATTGTACACAATGCATCTATTTGGAAGATGGGGTAAACACCAACAAGTCTACAGTAGCAAGTACCAGTATTGCTTCTTTGCCTTGCTTTGTTTGAGATCTTGTTTGAACAGCTTACTGTTACCCAGCTATGCACTAGAAAAAAACAGACAGGAAAGTCTTTGTTCTTTTGCTAAATCCACTTTATTTAGTTGCTCCAAAAATAAAGCAACACAGTTGTATGACAGAACTCTGCTGCTGCTTCAGTGTTTTCTATCTCTATCTCCAAATGCACTCTTTCTTTCTCTAACTGTCTCTCTCTCAGACAAAAATAGTAAAGAGCTGTCACCATAGAAATACCTGCTAATTGAAATGAAAAGTAGGATAGCTGCTATTTAGTCAACATATTTTCTTGAGCTTGAGATCATTTTGGCAAATGTATTGGAAACATTTTTGCTCATTTGCTTCCCATTCTGAAGTATTGGGAAAATATCAAGTATTTTCTTTCTGTAGGAATAGAGGGAGAGGAGCTAACCCTGTGCTCTTGCCTATATTTTAAAGTGCCCTGACAATCCCCCTTTTGTATATATAATAAAAATATTCACAGGGAGGGTCCCTTTGTGTACATTGTGATATATCAGAAAGCTGGCGTGCAATCTGAAACTCTGCAGATTTAAAGACAGCCACCCTCCATCATGTTTATCATTCCAATGACTATCTGTGGCTACTCAGGTTGTATGATACTGAGGATATGCCAGCTCACTTAATGGGTTACATATATGGGTGAGAGACTGTCAAACAGACGGTCCTGCATGACCAATGATCTCTCCTTCACCTCTGCTATTGTCCAATATCTATCTAATTTGGCAAGTATAATCATGGTTTTTGTTCTATATTAACATTCTCGAAATCCTGAATTCTGATTGGTCCATGCGGACCACAGTCTGATTGGCTAACTAAACCACTGTGATTGGTGCGCTAAGAATCCACCATGATTGGCCAAGCCGATCACAGGAAATACAAAGTGCTGCCATTGGCCGCTGAGCCGCCGGCTGGCTGAATAAAGCCAAGCGGCTCACAGGTCTTTAACCGAACTGTATATTCAATAAAGAGCTGAATGTGCACTTTGAGTCTCGCCTCTCTATGCGATCTATCCGGGACCGATCTCCCGGGCATAACACTGGTGACGAAGGTGGGATCGTGAGGCGAGGAACCACCAAGCACGTGGCAAACGGCGTGAAATGACCAACAAGATGGCCAGCAGCACCCCTCCACCTGCTCCTTTCAACCCAGCCACCGAGGACTGGGAATCCTACACTGACCGATTCCAGATGTTCCTGGAATGCAGCAATCTCAAGGATGCCAACGGGCAGAGGAAACGAGCCATGTTCTTGACACACTGCGGGCCCGCAGTGTTCAAGATGGACAAAGTGCTGGCAAAGCCTGCCGACATGAAGGAGATGGACTGGGCTGACCTCGAGCCCATCCTACGCCACCATTACGCCCCTGCCATGCCTACCCTCATCTGAAGGCACGACTTCTACTGGCGAGACCAGCGTGAGGGTGAAGCCATCAGTGACTTTGTGGCCCAACTGAGGGACCTCGGGGACCTGTACGGGTTTACCGACTTGGATGAGGCCCTATGCGACCAAGTCGTCCTTGGGCTCAGAGACCCCGTGTTGCAAAGCCTGCTGATGGCCAAGGGTGACATCTCCCTTGCCGACACCCTTGCTGAGGCGACCACAGCCGAAGCCACCCGCAAGTTGGCAGCCTGGATGAGGCAAGCGAATGCAACGGAATGACCGATGACCAATGAGGCAATCCCAGCACCGGCGAGGCCCGCAGAAACCAGCCACCGAGAAACGACCACCCACCACAGCGACAGCGACTCCCACTCTGACACCGACGATGAGGAAGAGGAGATCCACTGGCTCCAGGCAGAACGCGATCGACGGGACCAGAGGGGACGTAAGTCGGGATTCCATTGCGCCGGCTGCAGCGGCGATCACCCCCACTCCGAATGCCATTTTCTCGACACCATCTGCCGGCATTGCGAGAAGCAGGGGCACATCGCCAAGGTGTGCCGGAACAAGCGGAACTACAGCCCCCAGCGACGAGGCAGCAGCCCCCGATGACGAGATGGCGCCCCCCCCAGAAACCGAGACCGCCAAGCCGAGAGCCGATGGAGCCATGATGGCCAGAACAGATGACTCAGCGAGGCACAGTGACAAGAGGAAACCCACCAGACGGTCGTCATCAGCCATTCCTCAACCATCGATGCCCAGAAGGTACACGTGGAGGTAGGAATCGAAGACCAACCCTGCAAGATGGAAGTGGACTCCGGGTCCTACCTCTCCATGGTCTCTTCGTGCACAATCAAGTGCCTAGTGCCAACCATCCGCCGCCATGAACTGGACGACCAAAAGCTGACCCTGAAGGACTACCAGGGAAACCGCATCCCGGTAGCTGGCATCAGACATTTTAAGATCACCTTCAAAGGCCACACCAAGGTACTACCACTCACGATCGTAGACAAGGACCTCCCCAGCTTATTCAGACTGCAATGGTTTTCCCCGCTGGGAATAGAAGTGACGCGCATCCACCACACAGACGAGGCAGACTGGGAAGCGACGCTCATGAGGGACTTCCAGGAGGTCTTCGATGACACCCTAGGCAAGTACCAAGGGGCCCCTATTTCTTTCAACTTTAACCCAAGCATCACCCCAATCCGCCTCAAACCACAGTGAGTGCCATTCGCACTCAAACCCAAAATCGATGAGCAGCTAGACAAGCTCATCGCACAAGGGGTCTTAGAACCAATTGACCATGCCCACTGGGAAACACCCATAGTCACCCCCATCAAACCGGATGGCTCCATAAGAATCTGCGGTGACTATAAGGCCACCCTCAACCAGGCTCTACAGCAAAGCGCCTACCCTGTCCCAGTAGTACAGCATCTTCTGCACTCACTGGGGGGAGGCCGGGTCTTCGCGAAGCTCGACCTGGCGCAAGCCTACCAGCAACTGTCGGTCGATGCTGAAACAGCCAAGGCGCAGACGATTGTCACACACCGGGGGGCATTCTGATGCAACCGACTCCAGTTTGGAGTCAGCGTCGCACCAGGAGTCTTCCAAAGCCTCATGGAAAGACTTCTCCAGGGAATAAAAGGAGTGGTGCCCTACTTTGATGACGTGCTGGTCGCAGCTGCCAACAAAAAACAATTGGAAAGGGCAGTGCTGCAAAAATTCAAAGACGCCGGCCTTAAAGTCAAAAAAGGGAAATGCCAGCTCTGCACCGAAAGGGTTGAATTCCTGGGGTACTCCTAGACCAACACGGAATCCACCCCACCGGAAAAAGAGCCATTTTAAGGAAGCCCCCACACCAACGAATAAGGCAGAACTGCAGGCATTTTTGGGACTGATTAACTTTTACAATGTTTTCCTACCCCAAAAGGCAACCGTGGAGGAACCCCTGCATAGGCTGCTGGATAAAACAGCCACCTGGACTTGGGGGAAGCGGGAGGAAAACGCATTCCAACAGACCAAAAACCTGCTAACATCAGACGCAGTCCTGATCCAGTATAGTGAGACACTGCCACTGACGGTAACATGCGACACATCACCCTTTGGCATCAGGGCAGTCCTCAGTCACACCCTACCAGACAGGAAGGAAGCACCCATTGCTTTCTTCTCGAGAATGCTGTCCAAACCGGAGAGGAATTACAGCCAGCTGGACAAAGAAGCCCTTGCAATCATCGCTGGAGTGAAAAGGTTCCACGAATACCTTTATGGTAAGACCTTTTCAATCATCACGGACCGCAAACCTCTACTTGGGATACTGGTGGGGATCAAGGCCACCCCGAACATCCTGTCACCCCGGATGACAAGGTGGTCCGAGTTCCTTGCCACCTACACCTATGAACTGACACACCGGCCCGGCAAGGACATTTCGCACGCAGACACGCTAAGCCAATCCCCCCTACCAGATCTGGATGATGACCCGGCACCCACGACAACAACCCTGCAAATACTCTACCCAGCCCACGCCTAACTGCACCAGACATTGCCCAAGAAACAAATAAAGACAAATGGCTGGTGCGGGTATTGAGCTGAGTAGAGGGGGTGGCCGGAAAGCGACAGCAGCGAACAGTTCAAAGCCTTCAGGAACCGGCAAACTGAACTGTTCACACAGAAAGGGTGCATACTTTGGGGAGACCGGGTGGTTATACCAGAGACGCTACAAAGAAGAGTACTAGCAATGCTACACGAAGGGCATCCAGGATGAAAGTCAAGGATGAAAACCCTGGCCAGAAGTTATGCTTGGTGGCCAGGGATGGACAAACAAATCGAGACATGGGTAGCTGGGTGCAACAGATGCCAAGAGACGAGGTCTACCACCACCCCCGCCACTCCAGTCCTGGAATGGGAAACCCCCAGAGGCCCATGGTCGCGAATACATATAGACTTCGCCGGGCCGACCAAGGGACATACATTTCTCATCACCGTGGATGCCTACTCCAACTGGCTGGAGGTAAGCACCATGAGAAGTACAACAGAAGCCGTCATAGATAAACTTAACAGACTTTTCGCGACACATGGTTTGCCAGATGTTCTAGTGTCGGACAACGGCCCACAGTTCACGGCACTAGCATTCGAAAAATACCTGGCCGAACAGGGAATCAGGCACGTGTTAACCTTGCCAGCTCACCCGGCAGCGAACGGACGGGCAGAACAGATGGTCCAATAAACAAAGAAAACCATCCAAAAAATTGAAACCGGTGAAATACAGGAGAAAATAAACAAAATGCTACTCATACAGCACATTACACCAAACACGACCACAAATAAAAGCCTGGCAGAAGTACTGATGGGCAGAAAATTAAGATCCCCACTGCACCGACTACACCCCACATACAACCCAGAAAAAAACCCCAGACTCATCCAGCAGGCACCGAGCATTTAACATCGGGGACACGGTCTAGGCGAAGAACTTCATGGGAGACCCACTCTGGGTACCAGCGCAAATAACCCAGGTAACGGGGCCCCGGTCGTACAGACTGCAAACCACCGATGGAAGGAGCTGAAAGCGGCACATTGACCAGCTACAGTCAAGACTAACCGCCAACAGCCCCGACACCCCGACAACAACGACTACAGAAACCAGAGGGGGGGGAAACTACAACAACCAAGCAGGGGGAAGATAAAGGGCCTAAAATGCAAACAGAACACCCCCAAACACAAGCAGAACACCCCCCATCTAGGACAAGCCAACCCCAAATAATAAACCAGCCATACTCACCAGTAGACCTCGAACCGTTGCAGACAGGAGCTTCACCTGGAAGGAACAGCCGAGCCAGTTCAACCAGCCCAGAAAGACCAGGTGGGAACAGCAGAGACTGCAGCTCGACCGACCCAGGTAGACCGGGCGGGAGCTGCAGCGACAAGCCCGGCTCACCCTTCCAGGCAGTTCCATCAAAGGGGTTGAGAGCGATGCAGAGCCCGTCTGAACCGTCCAACAATCACACACAGACTGAGCCGCACAAGTCAACTAGGCAAGTACGGAGCCCCGCCTACCTGCGCAACTACATCACCATGCTTCGTCAGACGAAACCAAGAGGGGAGGGGTGTTCTATATTAACATTCTCGAAATCCTGAGTTCTGATTGGTCCATGCGGACCACAATCTGATTGGCTAACTAAACCACTGTGATTGGTGCACTAAGAATCCACTGCGACTGGCCGAGCCGATCGCGGGAAATTCAAAGCGCTGCCATTGGCCGCTGAGCCACTGGCCGGCTGAATAAAGCCAAGTGGCTCACAGGTCTTTAACCGAACTGTATAATCAATAGCTGAATGTGCACTTTGAGTCTCGCCTCTCTATGCGACCCGATCTACCCGGGACCGATCTCCCGGACGTAACAGCTTTGGAAAGAAACTTTGCAGACTTTTGTTTGACTATAATACAATGAGCTTTCGGGGCCAAATCAGTTATACGATGTAACTGAAATAAGAGGCTTTACACTGAGGTAACAAGAAACATATTTTGCATGTGAATAAATCAAAAGAAGATGCTGGAGAGAAGCCGGAAATCCATGTTCCTTAATGGGAGTGTATGCATTCCAGAGCTGGCATGCTGACAAAATGTCACCCTATTGGTATCAGACAAGTCTTGAGATCCGGAGCAGCTTAAGGCCAGCTTTGTCATGGGAAGTGGGATTTGGGGGCGGGGGGTTGGGGGGGGAGAAAAAGATGAAATATAAGAAGTGTGAAATGTCAGCATGATCCATAGAAAGAGCAGAGAATCCTGTTGACAACCAACCTAGAATTGCATGGAAAAAATAAGATTCTTGCTGGAGGAGAGACATAATTGTTTTCAATACAGCAGATAGGAGATTAGATATTTTCATATGATCTGCTGGTTTGGAAACAGTAGTTTCCAAATCTACTGTCTCTAAATATTTAAAATGAAGAATACAAACACCCAGCTTTTCTCCCATTTATCCATCTCTCCAACCCTTCCCCAGGGAAGCTGACTTCCATTTTACTGTAATTCAATGTTAAACTTTCAGGTAGTTTTGCCATTTCTTCCTCTCTGCGATTACAAAATCTACCTAAAGGACAGGGATTTTTTTTTAAATCAATGACACAGAAAGCAAGATCTGAACATTCCTAATTATTTCCAGAAAACACTTGGACTTTGCAAGACTCCTTAAGATGCCAGAAAAACTTTTGTTGTTTTTACTGCAGATGAACAAATTTACTACTCTGCATATTTTTATGGATGTGAAAATCATAAAAGCCAAAATGCATAAAAGCCATGAGAGTAAATTAATTATTAATCTATTATTCATTCTGTGTCACAGGAGTCTATGGAAACATGCCCCACTAACTATAACACAAAAATGGTCCAATGTTTTTGGAGAACTGGTTTTCCTGATGCAGCTTTCATCTCATCCACATGCCATTGTGAAGGCAATCTGAAACAATACTTAGTATTTCCAGCTTCAAAGTAGTATTTCTGCCTTCTCCCAACAGAAATCCATATGTCCATTAAGCTTCCTTCACAATCTTGGTAATGATGTAGCCTTGTGCTGGTGTTTGCCTATATCTCCTCCCCTCTGATTATTAGTCATTGACCTCCTCCTCCTGGTGTTGAGGGACTGTTTTCATACCAATCTACTTTTGCAGAGGGATTTGACCCTAAAATAACAACCATGCTTCACAACTATACATATATACTTGTTATGACTCCCCTTCGAAATTCAAACGAACAAAACAGAAAGCAGCCATTTCACAATTAAATCAAACAGAAAGAAGTCTTACAAGATAACGGCTGGCAGAAACCACAGCATAAATCTTTACTCTGTCCGGCAAACCAGTCCTGGCAATAAATCTTCAGCCTCAGAGCTCTTTGCTGTAACGTCCTCACTCAAATAGTTATTTTGTTCCTGGCGAAATGTACCAGCCCAGCTGTGTCCTTTTATACTCATTGAGGCAATGTGCTAATTTACTGACTTCGCTCTCCTCATTCGCTCCAGCTGATTTTGCCTTCTCAACCGTCTTCTATTTTTTACATTTAACCACAAATTTTCCAAGTTCTCATCTCCACTAGAAGACTCTCTCAAAACTTCCCTGTCAGCCATTCCCGGCTGTTGATCAGATAAGGAACCAGAGGAGGTCAAAGGTCCTGACAATTCTAATACATCAGGTCTGTCGTCCTTTGTCACGTCCATCTCCTCATCCTGGTTATCAGTCCAATCAAGTAAGCCAGGCCGGTTCATATTGTTCTGCCATAACCTCTTCACTTGAACTCATATCAATCACAGGAGCTGAATCCAAGCCTGGAGCCACAACATATACTGGTATACAGGTGGCCTAGATCCTGGCACAGGATGGGATGAGAACAGAACTAGAGGAATCTAGCAATAACAGGGGTTTAATAATTTTGCAGTAAACCTCTAAGGAAGGGAGCATTAGAAGCTATGTTGCTGAGGCAGACTGCAACATCACCAGGGCAAAGAAAATTTTATATATATATTCAGCTGGATTCAGCTGAAACTGTTTTCTTGAATGGAAATTATAGCTATTTTAAAGTTAAACTTTCATGGAAAGCTCAATACATTGGGGATGGTTTCTAGCTCTTTGACAAATGGCCTAATGATCTTGGGGTTGCAGAAATGAGAGATTAAAACAAAACCAGAACTGTGGTCTGTTGGTGTGTCTGAAAGTCCATTCCCTGTGAAAATATGAGATACAATTGTGTTTTGAGAAATAATGTTTGAGAGTAGCCCAAATGTATTGGACACTGCTAGAGTCAGTACCAAGGAAAAAAGATATACTGGTTTCTTTCTTCAGCAGGTCCATCTCCCACCCTCTTCTCCCCACCATTGCCCAACCCTGTCTCATTTCTCTATAGGTTTCTCTCTCTTTAGCCAAATGTTCTGCACCTCCATCACTTACATGCTGGAAAAACAATAGTAACTAACATTTGTGACTTTAGCAATAAAATGACAGGCCTCACAACCCCCAAATGGCAAAAAGTCATTTCTATTCCAATCCAAGTTTTAAATTAAATGGTAATGAAAAATCAGCAGTGGCAGCTGGGACCAGAGGCAGATATTGTCTTCAGGAACAAAAAGAAATGGCAAGGAGAGCTCAGCCTGGCAATAAAACAGTTGGTAAACTCACAAGTAAAAAAGTTATTAGGAAAGCAAATCTAGGAGGGAATCAAGCAAAGAGATGGACAATCACAGAAAAGAAAGGAGGCTCCATAAATCAGCCTCTCCTTTTTGAACTGATGCTTAGAAGTTGAGGGGGAGGAGGGTAGAGCAGAGCAGTTCTGTAGGCTTGTGCTGACATCTGGAGGAAGGAGATGGGATTAGTAAAGAGAGACACAGAATAACTCAATCAAGTGAAATGAGGAACGGCCTTTATCGAGAGGAGAGAGGCAGCTGCAAACTAACACAAAAATAATGATGGTCTAGGACCCCTTCCCTAACCACTCATAGATTTCCATGTCAGTCATTAATTCAGTATTTATTAACACAGCCCTCTAAAGGAGGTTTGCCAAGGGCTCTTGAAAGGAGTACTGACATAATATATCTGAACATGATTGCCTTCATTTTAAAGAGGACTATAGAGAGTAACTTACTATGGATATCTTATCTTTCTCCATTGTGGTGGAGATAGCATTCGGGATTGGGTGATCAGTCTCTGCCTGTGATTGGACTGAGTCTGTCAAAACTTTGATGACACTCCCTCTGCTGCTAGAGACCCCCCCAGAAATTGACTCAGTAAGCTTGTTGGACGACGTATTAGTTTCTTCTCCTAGCAAATTTAACAAATCCTTTCAAATTGATTGGAAAACAAGGAATAACATAACTAATCCTGAATTATATTGCAAGCCGGAACTGGTCTACCGCTTTGACAGCTGTCAAATGGCAGCATGGCCAGGCCTCTGCCCTGGTCATTGGACATCAGGTCAGCTGAGGGCCGATCTACAAGGTACAAAGGCTCTGGTTGTGGGAGGAGTTCGAGCATTGGCCTCACCTCCTTCCCACACTTTGGCTTGGGAGGCTCCCAGAGATTTCAGCCGTTGGAGACGCTGAGATTAACCACAGTAGCCTTTAAAGGGGCAGAAGACTGCAGCAAAAAGTACAGGTAGTGAGAGTAGAGTAATCCAAGATAAAAAATAAAAATAAAAAAAGCAAGCCCAGTAGTAGTAATAATAAAAAAAAGAAAACAAAGCAAGAGAAGAGAAAAAAAATTAAAGAATCCCAATTTAAAAGAAAAGACAAGGAGACCAAAATAATCCAGAATTATAAATAAAAAGAAACAAAAATCCCAAATAAATTTCTTCAAATTCCACACCTTAATCCAGCCAAAAAAATCTCAGTTGAGAAAAGAAAAAAAAGGATAGTCCAAAAGTATACATTAAAAAGAAAAGCAAAAATCCCAATGGAAAAGAAAAAAAAATCAAAATAAAATAAAAATGAAGAATTCAAAGGCTTCCCCTTGAAAATAAATAAAAATTAAAAATAAAGACCTTACTAGAATAAAAATATACAATAATGCTGGTGGAGGGGGTAGCGGAACTAAAAAAAAGATTAGAAAAGGAAAGTAGAAAACAATACACTGCACTCTGCTTAGTTGTCCAAGGCTCTAATTATGACTCCCTTCTCTTTCCCACAAGCTTCAAAGCTAAACCATAGATATTTAATTATAGACAGAAATCCAGAAAAGCACCTGTAATAATATTCTACAGCGCTCTTCCCTCTATCTTATCAAGAAATGTCCTTGAGAAGGAGTCTTTCACATCTCTCTCCAGTTCAGGTAGAATATTTCCAAGCCTCTAGTTGGCAGTGTTACAAAATTTCTTAGTTCTCACTTTCCCCCCTCCTCTCAGGACAGCATAATTAAAATAAAAAAAAGGCCGCAGGAAATATATACATATATATAAAAAGCAAACAAGGAGAGAAAAAAAAATAACCAAAGGGAGCCTCTAGCCTTAAAAAAAAAAAGAATATAAAAAATCCAAAGGGAGAATAGAAAATATATATATAAAAAGGAACAGTCCGGTTATCCAGTAAATAACAATGAAGTCTGGTAGCAAAAAAAAACTAAAAAACAAATAAAGCCTCGCTTTGACGTCTCCCTTAAAAAAACGCCGCTTAATCAGTTTTGTCAAAAATCACACAGATTTCTTCTAATAATCAAAGTGTCCTTTCAAACCTCAAAAAATTAGAAAAAAAAAGTTTCTCACCCAACCGACAGACTTTCTTTCAGACCCGTTCTTTCTGGAGCTGCCCCGACTTCAGCAGCATGGGGGCTGCCTCTCCGCTGCCAGCAAAAAGAGCTTCTCCCGGGTCATCCAGGGACTTTGCGGTTTCAAAATTAAATCAAACAGAAAGAAGTCTTACAAGATAATGGCTGGCAGAAATCTCAATCCACAGCATAAATCTTTACTCTGTCCGGCAAACCAGTCCTGGCAATAAATCTCAAGTCTCAGAGCTTCTTCCTGTAACGTCCTCACTCAATAAGTCATTTTGTTCCTGGCAAATTTTACCAGCCCAGCTATGTCCTTCTATACTCATTGAGGCAAGGTGCTAATTTACTGACTCACCCTCCTCCTTTGTTCCAGCTGAGTTTGCCTTCTCAAACATCTTCTGTTCCTTGCATTTAACCACAAATTTTCCAAGTTCTCATCTCCACTTCCCTGTCAGCCATTCCCGGCTGTTGATCAGATAAGGAACCAGAGGAGGTCAAAGGTCCTGACAATTCTAATACATCAGGTCTGTCTTCCTTTGTCATGTCCATCTCCATATCAGTCACAGGAGCTGAATCCAAGCCCGGAGCCACAACACTATCCCTCACCACAGGGCCCTTCCCCCGGGTCTGACGATCCGGATGGGGTTTCGAAGGGAAACGTTCATGAAAGTCCTGAATGACGTTTGGAGCATGAACTGCAGATGCATCCATCCATGAGCAAATTTCTGAGTCATCCACTCTCCTCCCAACTAAATACTGGAAACGACCCTGAGCCAACGCGAATGAGTAAAGCTGACCACCGTGTCATCAACCTCCGCCTTCTCACGGGGCGTTGATGGGGAAGTCGTACCAACTGGAGCATGCAGAGAACAGTCCGGGGAGTCAGGAACCAAAAGAGAGTGATGGAATACAGGGTGAATATGCATGGAGCGTGGTAAAGTGTCGGTATGCCACAGGGTTGATAACCGCCTCAATCAGGAATGGACCGATGAAACGATGGTCCAATTTACTAATTGGGCGATCGATCCGAAGGTGTTTTGTGGATAACCACACCTTGTCACCCACAGTTAACGAAGGCGGTGCTCGACGTGACGGTCCGCAAACCGTTTATAGTCCTCTTTTGCTTGTTCAAGTTGTTGCATTACTAAACGCTGCAGTTGATTTGAATCCATCTTGCTTTAAAGATGGCTTGTTTGTGGCTAGGAATAATAACGTTATGACTCCCCTTCAAAATTCAAACGAACAAAACAGAAAGCAGTTGTTTCAAAATTAAATCAAACAGAAAGAAGTCTTACAAGATAACGGCTGGCAGAAATCTCAATCCACAGCATAAATATTTGCTCTGTCCGGCAAACCAATCCTGGCAATAAATCTCAAGTCTCAGAGCTTCTTCCTGTAACATCCTCACTCAATAAGTCACTTTGTTCCTGGCAAATTTTACCAGCCCAGCTGTGTCCTTCTATACTCATTGAGGCAACGTGCTAATTTACTGACTCGCCCTCCTCCTTTGTTCCAGCTGAGTTTGCCTTCTCAAACGTCTTCTGTTCCTTGCATTTAACCACAAATTTTCCAAGTTCTCATCTCCACTAAAAGACTCTCTCAAAACTTCCCTGTCAGCCATTGTTCAGATAAGGAACCAGAGGAGGTCAAAGGTCCTGACAATTCTAATACATCAGGTCTGTCTTCCTTTGTCACGTCCATCTCCTCATCCTGGTTACTAGTCCAATCACTGAGCCATGCCGGCTCATATTTTTCTGCCATGTCCTTCTCTCTTGAACTCATATCAGTCACAGGAGCTGAATCCAAGCCCGGAGCCACAACACGGATCTTCCATTTTGAGATGTGATAATTTCTCAGGAAAAGATAGCACCCGAATTTCATGTGGATGTTCAATGTTTTCCACCCTGCAGAATATGAAAATGAGCTTAATTTTGAATCCGAGCTCTTTTCAAATGTAATCCATTGCTGCTAAATTGAGTTGGACCTTCCATTTTGAGATAGGCCTTGTGATAATTTCTCAGGAAAAGCTAAGAATCCGAATATCATGTGGATGTGCAAAACCCGAGTTAAATTGAGTTCGACCTTCCATTTTGAGATGTGATATCTGGAAAAGCTAGCTCTCGAATTTCATGCGTATGGTCAACGTTTCCCACACCTCAGAAGATGAAAATGAGCTTCAAAAGTTATTCACTGCTGCTAAATTGAGTTCGACCTTCCATTTTCAGATATGCCTTGTGATAATTTCTTAGGAAAAGCTAACATCCAAATATCAAGTGGATATGCAATGTTTCCCACCCCGCAGAACATGAAAATGAGTTTAATTTTGAAATCCGAGCTCTTCTTCAAAAGTTATGGATTGCTGCAAAATTGAGTTCGACCCATTTTGAGATAGGCCTTGTGATAACTTCTTAGGAAAAGCTAGCCTCCAAATATCATTTGGATGTTCAATGTTTCCCATCTCACAGAACACGAATATGAACGTAATTTTGAATCTGAGTTCTCTTCAAAAGTTATGCATTGCTGCTAAATTGAGTTGGACCTTCCATTTTGAGATATGCCTTGTGATACTAAGCATCCGAATATCATGTGGATGTGCAAAACCCGAGTTAAATTGAGTTCGACCTTCCATTTTGAGATGTGATATCTGGAAAAGCTAGCTCTCGAATTTCATGTAGATGGTGAACATTTCCCACCCTGCAGAACATGAAGATAAGCTTAATTTTGAATGCGAGCTCTCTTGAAAACTTATGTGTTACTGCTAAATTGAGTTCTACCTTCCATTTTGAGATGTACCTTGTGATAACTTTGGAAAAGCTAGCATCCAAAGATCATGTGGATGTTCAACGTTTCCTACCCCACAGAACATAAAAATGAGCTTTTTTGAACTGAGCTCTGTTCAAATATTATGCATTGCTCCTAAATTGAGTTCGACCTACCATTTTGAGATATTATAATTTCTAAGGAAAAGCTAGCATCCAAATAGCATTTGGATGTTCAATGTTTCCCATCTCGCAGAACATGAAAATTAGCTTAATTTTGAATCCGAGTTCTCTTCAAAAGTTATGCCTTGCTGCTAAATTGAGTTCGACCTTCCGTTTTGAGATAGGCCTTGTGATAATTTCTCAGGAAAAGCTAAGCATCTGAATATCATGTGGATGTGCAAAACCCGAGTTAAATTGAGTTCGACCTTCCATTTTGAGATGTGATATCTGGAAAAGCTAGCTCTCGA